>NW_019154104.1:2752710-2864166 GCF_002288905.1 Enhydra lutris kenyoni
ACACACACACACACACACACACACATACATACCACTTCTTCTTTATCCCTTCATCAACTGATGGACACTTGGGTTGCTTCCATATCTTGGCTCTTGTAAATAATGCTGCTGTAAACTCCATACTGTTTTTCACAGTGGCTTCAACAATTTGCATTCCAGCCAACAGTGTGTGAGGGTTCCCTTTTCTCCACATACTCGATGACACTTGTTATTTCTTATCTGTTTGATTCTAGTGTACGGTGATACCTCATTGTGTTTTTTTTTTTAATTTTATTTATTTATTTTTTAAAGATTTTATCTATCCATTTGACAGACAGAGATCACAAGCAGGCAGAGAGGCAGGCAGAGAGAGAGGAGGAAGCAGGCTCCCTGCCGAGCAGAGAGCCCGACGCGGGGCTCGATCCCAGGACCCTGAGATCATGACCCGAGCCGAAGGCAGCGGCCCAACCCACTGAGCCACCCAGGCGCCCCCTCATTGTGGTTTTGATTTGCATTTCCCTGGTGATGAGTGACGTTGACCATCTTTTCATGTGTTGGTTGAACATTTGTAGGTCTTCTTTGGCAGAATGTCTATTCAGGCCCTCTGCCCATTTTTAACCGGATTATTATTATTTTTTTAAATATTGAGCTGTATAAGGTCTTTACATATTTTGGATATTAACCCCTTATTGGATATGTCCTTTGCAAATAGCTTTCATTCCATAGGTTGCCTTTCTGTTTTGTTGATGGTTTCTTATGCTGTGCAAAAGCTTTTTATTTTGATGTAGTTCCAGTAGTTTATTTTCAACTTTTGTTTCCCTTGCCTCAGGAGACATATCTAGAAAAATGTTTCTATAGCCCATGTCAAAGGCATTACTGCCTATGTTTTCTTCTAGGAGTTTTATGGTTTTAGGTCCTACATCTAGGTCTTTAATAGATTTTGGATCTATTAAAGAGAGAGACAGTGAGAGAGAGAACACAAGCAGGGGGCGCAAGAGAGGGAGAAGCAGGCTTCCCACCAAGTAGAGAGCCTGATGTGGGGCTCGATCCCAGGACCTTGGGATCATGATGTGAGCTGGAGGTAGATGCTTAATGACTGACCAACCCAGGTGCCCCTTTAATCCATTTTGAGGGTTTATTTATTTATTTATTTATTTATTTGACAGAGAGAGATCACAAGTAGGCAGAGAGGCAGGCAGAGAGAGAGGAGGAAGCAGGCTCCCTGCTGAGCAGAGAGCCCGATACGGGGCTCGATCCCAGGACCTGAGATCATGACCTGAGCCAAAGGCAGAGGCTTTAACCCACTGAGCCACCCAGGCGCCCCTTGAGTTTATTTTTGTGTATGGTATAAGAAAGTGATCCAGTTTCCCCAGCACCTAAGTCCACTTTGAAATACTACTCTACTGCTTCATGCATAGTGTAAGTACCTTATAATAACAAAATATTCCTAATTCCTAGTTCTTCCATCCTGGTTTTAGTTCCATCGAAGTAATTCATCTCACTTAAAAATAAGTTATAATCATTGAATGCATTGTTGTTATTATTGCTTTGAACAAACTTACATGTTAGATCAATTAAGAATAAGAAAAAATGTCTTCCTTCATCAGCACTCTTGCTTTTTTTAGGTAGGTCTGCGTTTCTGACCTGTATCATTTTTTTTCTCCCTGAAGAACTTTTTTTTTTTTTAACATTTCTTATAAGGCATGCCTATTGGCAACAAATTCCCTTAGTTTTTATTCATCTGAGAAAGTCTTTATTTCTCCTTTGCTTTTAAAAGATAATTTATCAAGATATAGAATTCTAGGTTGGTGGGTTTTTTTCCCCCTCTCAACAACACATGGAATATCCCAGCCTGCTGTCTTCTTGCTTGTGTGGTTACTGACAAGAACCCCAATGCAGTTCCCACTTTTGCCTTTTTACAGGTGAGGGTTCCCCCCCTCCCCGGCTTCTTTCAAGATTTTTTCTTTATCTTTGATTTTCTGCAGTTCGAGTATGACATGCCCATGTATAGTTTTGGGGCATTTATTCTGCTTGCTGTTCTTTGAATTTCCCAGATCTGTGGTTTGATATCTGACATTAACTTTGGAGAGAATTCTCAGTTATTATCACTTGAGATATTTCTTCTCTTCCTTTCCTTTTTGTCCTTGAAATCCTGCAACATGTGTATTACACCATTCGTACTTGTCCCACAGACCTTGGATATTCTGTTCTGTTATCCCTCTCCTACCCTGTCTTTTTTCTCTTTACTTTTCAGTTTGGAAGTTTCTGTCAACATATCCTCATGTTTATTTTTTTTTAAGACATTATTTGTTTACTTAAGAGAGAGAGAGAGAGAGAGAGCATGAGAGGGTCAGAGGGAGAAGGAGAAGCAGATTTCCTTCTGAGCTGAGCAGGGAGCCCGATTTGGGACTGGATCCCGGGACTCCAGGATCATGACCTGAGCCAAAGGCTGTCCCTTAACCAACTGAGCCACCCAGGTGTACCTACATCCTCATGTTTAGAGATTGTTTCCTCAGCTGTGTCCCATCTACTAATGAGCCCATCAAAGGCATGCTTTGTAGTATACCTAAACCAATATAACATTGTATGTCAATTATAGTTTAATAATAATAATAATAATAATAATAATAAAGGCATTCTTCATTTCTCTTGCAGTGTTTTTGACCTCTAGCATTTCTTTTGGATTCTTTCTTAGAATTTCTGCCTCTCTGCTCACCTTACCCATCTGTTCTTGCATGTTGTCTACTTTTTCCACTAGCGGTCTTAGTATGTTAAACATAGTGCTTTAAAATTACTGCTCTGCTGAATCAGACATCTCTCCCTTATCTAAATCTGGTTCTGTTGGTAGCTCTGTCTCATCAAATTATGTTTTTTGATTTTTAGTAAGCTTTGTAATTTCTTGTTGAAATCAGACGTGATGTATTACATAGAAAGAACTGTGATGGAAAGGCCTTCAGTGATGTTGTGGTGAGGTGTGGGGAGTGAGGAAGCATTCTATTGTCCTGTGATTAGGTCTCAGTCTTTTGGACTGTGAGCTTCCTAAGTATGTCTCAGTGCTTCCTTCCCTTAGATGGGATAGGATGGTTAGAGTGGGCCAGACTCAGGTATTTCTCTTCCAAGTCAGGTTGACTAGCTTGGATAAAACCCCAATAAGTTAGGCTCTGATTAAATGGTTTCTTTTGATGGTAGGCCTTGCTAAAAAGAACTGAATGCCCTGGCTGTTTCTCCCTCCCCCTGCTGAAAGCATGAGGGAACTTTTCTTTGATATTCCCTGTAGGACCCTGGTACATTGTTCTTGCCTATCCCCAACACCCAAAAGCTCTCCCCTCACATTAATGATGAGAAAACCAATAATCAGGTGCTCCCCAGTGCTGTGGTGAGTGAGTTAATGCATTGCAGTGAAGAGTGTTTGCATGTTCCTGTGCTCACCGTACGACTGGGCTAATAACCACATACCACAATAGCCTGGTCCAGCTCATGGAAACTTTAGTCGTATCAGCCTATAACTGGGTGTCATTAACAAATTCTTGGCCTCTTCTCTGAGGAGTAAGACCCAGCAGTTAAGAATCTGTTACAGGGACACCTGGGTGGCTCAGTCAGTTAAGCGTCTGTCTTCAGCTCAGGTCATGATCGGGTCCTGGGATCGAGTCCTATATTGGCCTTCCTGCTTGGCAGGGAGTTTGCTTCTCCCTCTACCCATCCACTCTGCTCCTGATTGCTCTCTCTCTCTTTCAAATAAATAAATGAAATCTTAAAAAAAGTTTTTCATTACATCCTATAGCTACGTGTTTTTCAAAGTGTATGTTTCCTAAAGCATTGTGTGTAGCTCACCTGAGATGCCAAAGGGTCCAGCAACATGCATTTCTCAAAAGTAGTGCAGGTGATTCTCATGCATTCTGTAGAATGACACTTCTTTAGGCTAAAATTGTAGAAGGGAATACAATCTACCAGGCAAGGCTTGGACCCAGGGCTTATGCAACTTTTGACTTAACATAAATGAATGCAAATTCAATTTGCTTTCACTAATACATATGCACATACATCAAGACTAGCTCCCTTGGAAGGAAGGGAGCCTCTTAAAGCCTCTGGCTTCTGCTTTCCCAGATGTTATGTTCATGTTTGAGGGTAGAAGAGCATCTTGGCTTTGAGTTGGAGCCATTCATGCACTGGGTAGCTGCAGTTCTAAAAGGGTGATGTCCAGTTCTTTGGAAGACCAAGTCTTTAGGCCCACAGGAAACTGCTATGCCATGAGATGAAATTTAAATGAAAATTTTTTGGGGTGCCTGGGTGGCTCAGTTGGTTGAGCATCTGACTCTTGGTGTTGGCTCAGGTCATAATCTCATGAGTTACAGGATTGAGCCCTGTGTTGGGCTCTGTGCTCAGCAGGGAGCCCATCTGAAGATTCTTTCCCTTTGCTCCTCCCACCACTAGCTCGCATGTGCAGTCTCTCTCTCTCTCTCTCAAAATATAAATAAATAAATCTCTTTAAAAGTTGAAGATTTCTTTTTCCAGGCCCTTGTCCCATACTCAGGAGATGTTCAGTAAGATGAAAATAAGTGCTCCAATGTAAATTAGTACATTGGAGTCCAAGAGCTTCCAAAAAGTTGGATTCCCACTTGGATTGTTCCATTGACCATCTTTGCCTCCCGTACTGGGGGGGAGGTTTGGACCTGAGCACAGCTCTAGTTAGGGACGGGCATTGTGGTTCATTCTCTAGTGCATTTATTCAGCGATGAGTTGGCCTTTGATAGGGCTGTAGGAGGCAAGAAGGAAATTGTTTGCATCTGATCTAGAGAAACCACTAAGTTAAAAGAAAAAGCATTCTGATTCCTGTTACGGAGGCGTGTCTTCAGAAGCAATGTGACAGACATTCGAGAAGGGACAGCTTTTGCCAGATGGAAGAATTGTGCAAGTGCTTGTTGCAAAAGGCTTTGTCCTATGTCTTTGTTTTTCAAATGCACAACAAGCTATTCAGTGGTGCACATAACACCCCACTGGGAAGCTGGGACTTGTCAGCTGGCAAAGTTGCGTGATGCATCGGGAGGGGGGAGTTCAGCGCGTTCCGTGGTGGCTCTTTGCCCTGCCACCATCCTGAGAAGTCTATTATAGTAAACATCTGTTGGTTTGGTCTGCCTTGTATCTATTCTCTCTTTTCTGGTAATAAAATCTCTACTTTCTTTTGGGGAGAAAGAAAGTAGAAGCATAACAAGCCACTCCAAAATTTAGTGGCTTAAAATACCTCCCTTTCCTTCCCCATAACTCAGGGGGACTATCCTACCTCCTGGGCTTGGCCAATCAGTGTGTGCTCCCTCCCAGGTCAGGAGTGCTCCTGTGACCTGAGCTGGACCAACAAACCCCACTGTGGGACTCCATGGTACAACTAACGCTGGAGGAGAGAAACTCTGGGGTTGGGACACTGTGAGGACGTAGGCCCATGGTGGTTGGATGTCACTTGGTCACTGTGAATGAAAAGCTCACCCGACCATAAAGCCAACATAGAACAAAAACAAAGCTGAGAAGGAAAGACACTGGTTTCTGATAATATATTGTGAGCATCTGGACACAGCTATGCCTGAAGCTCCCTTGTAGCTTCCATCATACATGCCGGAAACGTCCTGTGATAGATTAAATATGGCCACCGTTTCTTTGTGACTCTTTTCAGTAAGAGATGGAGTCTCTTTCTTCACCTCTTGAATTTGGGCTGGCCTGTGACTTGCTTTGCCTCATGGAATGTGGTCGGAGCAACCCTGTGTGAGTTCTGGACACGGGCCCTCAAGGAACCTTGAAGCTTAGGCCTTCACCCCCTTGGGCCACTGCCCCACAGCCACCATGTAAGAAAGTTAATCTGCTGGAGGACAAGAGGCCATGTGTAGGAGAACTGAAGCACCAGTCGCCTGCACCAACTGCCCTTGAGATCATTTTGGACCTTCCAGCCGAATTGACCTTCCCTCTGATGGTAGCTGAGTGGGTGAGCCCAGGTGAAGCCGGCAGAGGAAATGCTCTGTGCAGCCACAGCATCAGAAATTGGTATTTTAAGCCACTACATTTTGGAGGGGCTTGTTATGCATCAGTCAGTGGCTGATAACACTCCTCTTTTGGCTTAAGTCAGTCTGATTTTACTTTTTGTCATTTGCAGCACAGACTGCTTTGCAATGCTTCTACCTGACATACTTAAACATGATATGCAAAACCTTATCAAAAGTGTGTCCGTGCAGAACTTTCCGCCTGTGCCACTGGGGCAAGGAGACCAGCTGCCTCCACCTACGTCTCCACTTGTCAGTGTGCGCGTGTGGACTCACGTGGTGGAATCTGTTTCTTGCTCATGTTTGTGTAACTTATTTGAATGATAGTGCCACTGTGCCTGAAAGGTGGGTTTGTCCAGCACGTGCACCTGTCGGGAGACCATTCAATAGCTGGGCTTTACTGGTCGCTTATGTGATTTGACACTTGACATTCCTTCACCTCACTGGAGACCATTCTCTCCAAGATGACTTCTTGAAGTTGCAGTTCCTTTTTATAGGCTCTTACACATCGCCTCTGGGGTTCCTGGTCTGTCCTTAAAATGCTTAGGAGATGTGAAGCATGTTATTTGAGACTAAGGAATGTACTAGAGGCAATTAAATAACACCAGCCCTTGAGTTGGATGTATGTGGGCTCCAAGGCTTGCTCTGACACCTGCTAGTGGAGGGCCTTTTGCATATCACTCAATCTGTTTGAAATTTTGTTTCTTTACAGGTATAATGGGAGGTAGTAATACCTGCTTCATGGGGTTATGGGGCCTGTTTGGTGAGGGAAGGCATGGGCAGTCCCTGGCAGGTGGTGTTGGCAGTCCACATTTAGTGGTGACTTTCAACATTGTTTCTCTTGTTGAAGGCAGAGTATCACAGAACATAATTTTTTCCCTCTCCCTTTATTTCACTGTTAACACTAGAAGGAATCATGCATTATTTGGTTTGGAATCAAGATTGTAATGGGTCGCTTATGATAAAGAGAACTTTTTCTAATAGTGAGTCTGTTTATTTCCTTTCAGATATGACTCATGTAGAGGGGATGATGATATCAACAAATTTTAGCATCATGCGATAATGTTGCATGTGATAAAAATATGATGATGGTGAGATGGTGGTGCTATGGCAGCATAAAGGAAAGAGTGGCTACGGTTCTTTTGGGAGCAGAATCAAAGAAACCCCACTTGATCTAGGTATTTAACCCTGAGTAGGAGTTTCCAAGACAGGGACTGGGGAGGAATTTCCAGGCAAAGGCATGGTGGTATGAGAGAGTGGTGTGTTCCAGAGACTGTAGGAAGTTCAATATGCCACAATGTGGGCTAATTGTAAGGGAATGTAAGGAGGAAGGCTGGACAGGTGGCAGCCAATCATGAGGGTCACAATGCCTCTGTATTGCTAGGGAGTTAGACTTGGTCCTATAGAGAGTAGGGCATTGCTGGGGGGACTTTAAGCAAGAGAGTGCCATCAAAGTCCAGGCAATGAAGAGTTTGCAGCGATGCAGGAGGCTGTGGGACCAGTTACGAACTGATGATGAGAGTCCATCTAGAGCTGATGAGGATCTGAGTCAAGGTTGTCGTCGTGACCATGGGAAAGACAAAGGACTAAACCCTCAATGAGGCAGTGTTGCAAGGAGTTGGTGGCCAATTGGATGCGGGCTTGTTGAGGATGAAAGACAAGGAGAAATTGAGGCTGCCTATTTCTTATCTCACTTAGATTTCAGAAATTAGGTGGTGCCACAAATCCCATGGGGGAACACAGGTAAAGAAGCGGACTTGGTGAGGGGCAAGGGAAGACTGTTTTGGACTTGAATTTGAGGCATCTGGAGAGGTCTAGGTGAAGCTATCAGGATAGCATCTAGATCAGCAGTAGACAGAGGAACCACCAACATGTAGAAGGTTAAAGCCACTGGTATGAATAAAGTTGTTCAGGGAACATGTGTGCTCAGATTCTGGAGAATGCTACCAGTAAGCTGGGCATGGAAGAGAATGTTGGCAGACTGCGTTTTCCAAAGATGACTGCAACAGTATCCTCTAACCCACGTACCCTCTTGCCTATGTGACTGTGCCATTCCTCCCAGAGAAGGGAGGGTCTATGTCTCTTTTCCGTGATTTCGGCAGGCTGGTGACTCTAGGAGAGGTGATGTTGGGTGACTTCCAAGCTTCAGTAATAAAAGAAGATGCAGCCTCCACTTGTTCCCTTAGGACATCACCTTTGGTGCCCTGAAAACCTGAGGTTGCCATGTTTTTAAGAACATGTGTTTTTAAGAACACAGGCCATGGCAAGAAGCTATGCATAGGCATTTTGGCTGACAGCCCTACCTGACCCTACCCCACCAGGGTCAATGCCAGATGTGTGAGTGAGGACACTACCCGATTTTTCCTGCCCCTGGCTCTAAATTCACCCATAGCCTTTGAGCCCTTCATGAAGCAAAGAAAAGCCATCCCTAAAGAAAAGCCCTTCCTGAATTCTGACCACAGAATCTGTGAGTATGACAAAATTATTGCTTTATGTTGCTAAGTTTTAGGATGTTATGGCCTGAACGTTTGTGTCCCCCCACTAAATTCATATGTTGAAATGCTAATTCCCAATGTGATGGTATTAGGAGAGGGGTTCCTTTGGGAGATGATTAGGTCATGAAGGTGGAGTCCTCAGGGAGGGGATCAGTGCCTTTATTATAGGGAACCCAGGGAGTTCTTTTACCTCCCTGGGTTTACCATGTGAGGGCATGGTGGGAAGATGGTTGTTTATGAGCCAGGAAGCAGGTTCTCCCCAGACATCGAATCTTCCAGCACCTTGGTCTTGGACTTGCCAGCCTCCAAAACTGTGAGGAATAGATGTTTGCTGTTTAAGACACCAGGCTGGTACCTTTGTTATAGTAACCCAAACTGACAACGGAATGGGGGCAATGTGCTGTACAGTAATAGATAATGAGATAACCAGGACAAGGACAACAAGGGAAGAGTCAAAGAAGTTGGAAGCTAATGGAGAGAGAGAGAGAGGCCAAAAGAGGTCCAGATGGCTAACACCTAGGAGGTATCCAGTGGGTTGGCCACTGGGAAACCACTGGTCACTTCAGCAAGAGCACCTTCAGTGTATCATGAAGGCCCGCGTTGGATTGCCATGGGTGGGAACTGGAAAGTTGTGCTGGTCTCTTTTTCAACAAGCTTGGCCTTGAAGCATGGGACAAGAAGGGTGGGAATTAGATGGAGACACAGGGTCGAAGAATTTTCTTTGGAAGATGGTGGGGAGGGATTTGAGAGGAGCCAGAGGCTGGAGATAGGAACGGTTGGATGAGAACAAACACCCTTTTGAAGAAATGGTCTTGAACAGCCTTTGGTGAAGAGGGAAGGAGGCTGAAAAGATGGCAGTGGAGAGAATATTTGAGGCTGGGAATCATAACTGCTTTTACTTTGGTAGCTGTCATGAGGTGCGTGGTGGAACAGGCATTGGGTTAGAATTCAGGGATTGACAGCAACAGGAAGCCGTACTATTCCATTTAACGTCTTATCATTGAGGAATTATAATATTGCTTTAGTAGCAAAACTTAGGTAATTTCAGGGTCTATTTATAAAAGATGAAATCTACCCCGGGAAATCTTATGTACCTTATTTGCTTCTACTATGATTAAGAAATTATTTCTATAACATCCTTACTGAGGATCTATTTTCTTAAGTACATAAGTGATTGCTTTTTCTATTAAATGAAATTCTGCCTTTCTGAGACTTCTTCTCATTGGTCCTGGCTTTCCCTTCAGAGCTACACAAAAGGATAGACACACAGATCCGGTTTCATCTTGTAATTAACTACAGGTAGAGAGAACAAAAGTAAGGACGCAGAATTTAAGATGACTCTGCTATTTTTTTTTTCTTTAGCTGTAAGGGCAGTGTACCTCTTTAATTCAGTGACATTCAGTAAAAATGAGGGTAGACGAGACAGAAACAGAAGAGAAGAATGAACTTAAATAGAAAGTAGGTGAGTAAGTTATGGCACAAATCTGTGGCATAATCTATAAAAATGGTCTTATGTTTTTGATATGGATAAGTACTGGGGGAGGGAGGAAAAGGGGTTAAAACATTATTGTATTATAGGGGTGCCTGGGTGGCTCAGTGGGTTAAACGACTGCCTTCAGCTCATGTCATGATCCTCAGGATCCTGGATCGAGCTCCGCATAGGGCTTCTTGCTCAACAGGGAGCCTGCTTCTCCCTCTCCCTCTGCCTGCTGCTCTGCCTACTTGTGCTCACTTTCTCTCTGTCAAGTAAATAAATAAAATCTTTTAAAAAAGAACATTATTACATTATAGATTCCCATTTTGTAAATGATAAATATGCATAGAAAAAAGAGTACACATTAAAATGTTGTTTCTTGGGGCGCCTGGGTGGCTCAGTGGGTTAAAGCCTCTGCCTTCGGCTCAGGTCATGATCTCAGGGTCTTGGGATCGAGCCCCACATCGGGCTCTCTGCTCATCAGGGAGCCTGCTTCCTCCTCTCTCTCTGCCTCTCTGCCTGCTTGTGATCTTTGTCAAATAAATAAATAAAATCTTAAAAAAAATAAAATGTTATTTCTTTCCCTCTGGGTGAGGGGATTACAGAGACTTTTCATTTTCCTTGTTTAAAGGGATCATGCATTTCTTGTGTGAATAAGTACTATTAGGAAAAATGAAGCAATGGCTGAAATCTGCATGTCTGTTCATTTCAAATGTGAATGCTGTCCAGTAACCTCGCTCACTTAGCTACGGTAAGAAGGTAAGTCCTGGCTCTTGCCTTTCCCGACGTTCCACTCCCTTGACTGAGGCTCAGAGGGTGGTGGGAACAGGACAGACTGGCCACAGAGCATTCTGCATTTAAATGCAGAAAGGGAAAGAACACAGCTACACCCCTGAGAACCTCTGGCCAGGACTGGGAGGGCCTGGGGCTCAGCATCCTCTGTCCTCTCTCTCATGGGGCCTCTGTCCCATTTCTTTGAAAAAATATGCGTATGTTGGACTCTTCTTTCAATCCCAACGGTGCCTCTCCTGCGGGGGCCGTGCTGGCTTTGTGGGGCCCTGCGATGTTCTTCCTGTGAGTGCTGGAAGTGAAGCAGGAGATGTT
This sequence comes from Enhydra lutris kenyoni, assembly GCF_002288905.1. Taxonomy (NCBI): domain Eukaryota; kingdom Metazoa; phylum Chordata; class Mammalia; order Carnivora; family Mustelidae; genus Enhydra; species Enhydra lutris. The sequence goes on from NW_019154104.1 coordinate 2,763,786, forward strand.
CTGGCGTGTGGCGGTGACCTCCTCAGGCACAATTAGGAGTTGGGGCAGCTGGGCTCCAACAGTGGAGGGAAGTGGTCCTTCTGTTTTCCTTCTCTTTCCTTACCCTTTTACTGGTAGTCCTAACTATTGGTGTGTGTGTGTGTGTGTGTGTGTGTGTGTGTGTGTGTGTGTGTGTGTATTTCTTTCTTTCTTTATTTTTTGGGAGGATTTTATTTGGGAGAATTCTACTTTCCAGACTATCTCTTCGGAATGTCCCTCTCCTCTCCGTGTCTGTCCCCTGCCACTTTGTGTTCCTGCCTGCTAATGCCCTCTGTGGTGACGGATTCATTTGCTCACAGTACAGTGATCTTTTTGCCCATTAGATGGTGGGCTCCTTGAGGGCAGGAACCCCCAACCACATCCCAAGAACTCAGCAGACCCTTATCTACAGTCTCTGTATTTCCAGCCCCCAACACTGCCTCAAGTGCTGAACCCACTAGTAACAGCACCAGCCAGCATTTCATCATCAATACACGAGTTTGCTGGGTCTCTGAACTACAGCAGGTGTGGACTCTCTGTGGTGTGTAATTTTACTTTAACTGGTGTGTGCAGAGTGTGTGATATGCTGTGTCTGCTCCAGAGATGGGCTAGTGCTCCTGCCTGTCTGTGGTAAGCCTCTCGAAGCAAACACGCGTCCTCTGACAGGCTTCACTTTGACTGTATAGACGGATACATCGAATTCTGCCTTACAGAGTTCCTGTGACAGTGTCTAGGCAGTGGAAAATGTGGCTGGGGAGGAAGACAGCTTCTAGTGCAGGGTGTAGCACTGGGGAAACATGATTTCTGGCAAGGGTTTATGTAAAAGCTTTTCAGAATTGTGACTGTATCTTTAATGAATGCTCCATCTCTTATTTTTGTGAGGAGCTATTTTCCATTGGAAAACAATCTTGGGTTTTAAGTTATGCTGTGTAAAAAGTTTCCAGAAAATGTCAGGGCATTTTCCAAGAGCACCCTAGGAGGTAGGAGCAGTTAAAACACTTAAAAAAAAAAAATCTGTATTCTGATGGACGTTGGCCATTTAATTTGTTTTTCATTGATTCTTGGGCCAAAAAGAATTCCAGCTGGGTGTAAGTCAGGATAGTATGAGTGAGAGAGCAGTGGAGTCTTGGTCCTGCTCCCTGGGGAGGGAGCCACTGGGTTACTAGTCCAGGTGACACGACTGGAGACCAGATTTCTTTTCATCACTCACACATCAGTCACTTCTTTGAACCAGGTTTCCTAACTTACAGCACATGGCTTCCTCCTGCTCTCTGATCATTTGCTTCTGCTCCCTTTTCAGCTGCGTTTTGGGGCTGGTGTGGGGTAACTCCAGATCGGGGGAAAGAGAGGCTTAGATGTGAGGAGCGTGTTTTATGAGTAAGTCCCACGTAGGTGTTCTGTACGGACACTCATTCATTTCAGCCAGCCGTCTTACAAAGGGGACCCGTTATTGTCCCCACATATAAAAGAGCACACTGAGGTACAGAAGATTTAATCCAAGTGCTCGGGGACCCTGGGAGGAGACTGGATTTGCATCCAGCTCTGCCTAGTTACATAGCCCTATGCTTTCCAGGACGCGATGGGCGCGTTCATGGCACGGTGGAGTAAGGTTCAGGTTACCCAGCGCAGGTGAGTAGGCAGAAACCTTTCTGAAGACATTTACTATATTGCAAGCATCGAGGGTGGAGTTCACGATGGCCAGGCAGGAGACTCGAAGCTGGCAAAGTTACTCTGGCACCTCCTACCCACAAGACAGGCTCCATTTATTTCGTGCCAGCTAATGTGGAGGGTGCCGTAAATGAGTTATGTTGGAAGGATTTGGGGGGGGGTGTCAACAAAAATACTCTTATTGCAATGAGCTTTGGCTTCTCAATTTTTAATAAGCCAGGCACAGTAGTTGCCTAAGGTCAAGAGTGACAGACTGGGGAGGTGTCAAGTCAGACGCGTTCCCGATCAGATTCCACCCCTGAACAGAAGGGTTTTCCATGGCCCGACTCTCGGCATTTAACCCTGGACGTTTGCAGCTTTAGGGTGTCCTCTGCTGGGGGGTCATCAGGGATAACTAGTAGGAAGCCCAAAACTGGAGGCCTCAGGGGGAAAGGGCTCTGTTGTCGGTACCATTACTGGCAAGTTTCCTGGGACTGAGATGATTCTGAACTACGGGTTGAAGCCTGACACATGGGGCTGTATCCAGACTCTGGGTTACCCTGGGCGGATCCTCAAGCTGAGTGAGCTGGGCAGCTGCAAAGGCCAGTAGCCGGGAGTCACCTTGGAACTCGTTGCTAATGTTTACACAGTGGCCCGTATGGAGCTGCGTACAGTATGGCATTGTTCCTCACTCCAGGGGTACCACTTAGCGGCTGGTGTGAAGATGTGTTCAGGTTGGACGGAGAGTCCTCTCTGCTCTACGGGTTCCTGGAGGAATGTCCAGATGGTGTCTGGGCCTTGGGGCTGGGGCAGATTGGGGTGGACACTGATACTGAGGTCGAAGGGGGACATCCCAGGGAAGCCATGTGGCCATTTTGCCAAATGCTTGGCATTGCAACCCCCATGGTAAAGATACAGAGCACTTTGTTTCCCCCACCCCCCCATAGTTTTGCCTTTTCCAGAATGTCCTGTAAATGGATTTATGTAGTCTTTTGAGTCTGGCTTCCTCTGTGTATTATGCTATATTTGAGATTCATCCATGTTACTGCACCTATCAGCCATTTCTTCCTTTTTACTGCTGAGTATGTGCCGTGATTGGTTTATCTGCTCACCAGCTGAAGGACATTTGAGTTGTTTTCAGCTTTTAGAGATGATGAATAGAGCTGCTAGAAGCATCCACGCACAGGTTTTTGGGTGAACGTAAGTTTTCATTTCTGGGAGTAGGGTTGCTGGGTCATAAGTAAGTGTACACCCAACTTTATGAGAAACTGCCAATTTTTTCCCCAGAGTGGCTGTACCGTTTTGTATTCCTGTCATCAATGTGTGACGTTCTGGCTGCTCTGTGTACTTACCAGCACTTGGTCTTGGATGTGTGTCTATAGTACCTATGCTAAAAATATAGGTAGCATCTCCTGGTGGTTTTTAACTTGCCTTTCTATTTAAATGTTTCAAACATTGTTTCCAAATGAGGTTACATGTCCCAATTTTCAGGATCAAAAGAAATAAACAGCACAATGATACTAAATTGTATTTTCGTATGTAGGAAACAACCATTCATTTGTGAAGTGCTCACACTTAAAAATGTAGCACAATTTTGGTAACCTTGTTTCGGTGTTTCTCTATTTTCATATACCCTTGAGCCTATAGCATTTAGGAGTAGAATCTGGCTACAATTAAAACCGACTCAACTGTAGTTGAGGCTTAATTATATCTGGCTTCATTCTCTCATGTAAAGGGATTCTAGATGCACCATGCAAAAGCACGAGGGACCCGGGTTCTTTTGTCTTTCCATGCCCTCATCCTTAGATTGTGGCTTCCTTTCTTAAAGTCACAAGATGGTTTTTATTTTTTATTTATTTTTAAAGATTTTATTTATTTATTTGACAGCGAGAGAGAGAGCGCGAGAGAGCGAGAGAGAGAGAGAGACAGAGCAGAAACGGGGGGGAGAGAGCGGCAGACAGAAGGAGAGGGAGAAGCAGGCTTCCCGCTGAGCAAGGAGCCCAATGCAGGGCTCCATCTCAGCACCCAGGGATCATGACCTGAGCCAAAGGCAGGCACTTCACTGACTGAGGCACCCAGGAGCCCCACAAGATGGTTTTTTTTAGAACTCTAGCTATTACAGTAGCTTCCAGGTAGGAGGGAGGGAATGGGGAACAGGGAAGGGCTCTTTCAGCTTTTTCTCATGCGAGATGAACACCCATTTCTTCACTGCCCTGGCTGTAACCCTGCTCAGGCTCTAGTTGGTCCATATCCCTGACATGGGACTACTTTCTGCCTAGGAGAGCGATCCAGACTTTTACTTGGAACCTGTTTATTTCCACTTTAAACACAGTTTGAACAAGTCCATTACTTGTGTTCATTTGGAAATTGGAAGATTCAACTTGGAAGCATGAGAACATTGGAGGAGGGACGGCCAACAGCTAGTCTATAGAGACCCTAATCAGGACAGTTTGACAAGGAAGGAAGAGGCAGACAAAACCCAGGGGATAGCCTAGGGCCAGCTGGGGCTGGGGCACGTAGCTGTGTGTGTGGCTTCAAAGCCTCTGGCATCTTGATTGTGTCATTCCACCTGGAGGGTTGGCTTGCTATGTAATGAAATAATTTCTGTATCTCTTTCCTTTCTATGAGACTGTATCCCCCTGAGGGCAGGAACATGGTGGTTTTTCCATCTGTATCCAGTGTTTTATATACCTATATGTGAACATTACATATTTTTTTGCCAGCTTTCTAGGAAGTCCAAATGAAATAAGATTGGATGCTCTGTGGAACTGTAGAGTTAGGGCTGCTAGAGAAAGCACAAGACACCTATCAGCTTTGAATTCCAGACAGTGGTTTTTTGTTTGTTTGTTTGTTTGTTTTTAGTATGAGTATGTCCCAAATAGCACATGGGATATACTTATATTAAAAATACATTCACTACTTATCTGAAATTCAGATTAACTAGGAGTCATTTATTTTGGGTTATTAAACCTGGTAACCCTACTTAGAATGTATGGGTGTCAGGAGAAGGCCTTGATCACCTTTCAGCCTGATAGAGCTGGAGGGGTGGAATTGATTTTAATGAAACACTCATTCTTGGCACAATGGTAGAAAATTTGTTGATCTAATTTTGCTCTGAGTATGAGACTTCTGATGCTCTTATGAAGCAGAGAAAATAAATTTCCCTTTTCATAACTGCTAATAAGCTGACTGAATACAGCAGGCTTTAGAGAAACCCTAGCTAAGGTTTAAGAGACATAGGGATATGGAGCTTGTTATCTCTTTGACTTATCCCTTGCCTGTTTAGAGGTTGTTTTTTTTTTTAAGAGTTGTGTATGCTTTCCTTGAATATCCATTTATGCATTTGGAACTAGAATTAGAACAGGAAAGCTCAGTTCACTGCAGAGTCATGAATAAGATCTTTTTGACGTGAGCACAATAGGCCCATATTGATAGATTTGGGGCTTTCTCCAAACCAGTGATTCTCCAAGTGTGGTCTCTGGACCAGGAGCATCAGTGCCACCTGGAAACTTAATTAGAAATGTAAATTTGGGCCTCACCCCAGACCTGCTGGATCAGAAACTGTTTGTGGTAGGCCATGCAATCTGTTTTTAATAACTCTTGGGAGGCATCTGATGCATAGTAAACTTTTGAGAACCGTGGCTCTAAATCAAAGATTGATAATTTTAAAAAAATTTTTAAAATTTATTTTAAAAATTTTATTTATTTATTTGAGAAAGAGACAGTGAGAGAGAGCATGAACAAGGAGATGGTCAGAGGGAGAGGCAGACTCCCCATGCTGGGAGCCCGATGTGGGACTCGATCCTGGGACTCCAGGATCATGACCTGAGCTGAAGGCAGTCGCCCAACCAACTGAGCCACCCAGGCACCCGATAATTTTTTTTTTTTTTAAAATCAAGGACCAGGGGCGCCTGGGTGGCTCAGTGGGTTAAAGCCTCTGCCTTCGGCTCAGGTCATGATCCCAGGGTCCTGGGATGGAGCCCCGCATCCGGCTCTCTGCTCAGCAGGGAGCCTGCTTCCCTTCCTCTCTGCCTGCCTCTCTGCCTGCTTGTGATCTCTGTCTGTCAAGTAAATAAATAAAATCTTAAAAAAAATAAATAAAAATCAAGGACCAGATAGTAAATATTTTGGACTTGAGGGCCATAGGGTGTCTGCTACTCAGCGCTGCCATGATTGTCCAAAAGCAGCTACAGATAAGGCGTGCATGAGTGGCTGTGGCTGGGTTATAAAGCAAATGCAGCTTTACATCACAGGAGCAGAAGCTGGGCCAGAGATGTCTCTCCGGAGTAGCTTCCTGACTCCTGCAGGAAGGAACAACCCTCGGAGCAGGCGGACTTGCTTGTCACTTGCCTCTTCTCGTCATTGAGAGATGTGAGTGCTCTTCAAGAACCAATCGGCAGGGAGAGCTACCAGAAGGAGAAAATGGCAGAACAGAGCTGCTGGGTCTGGTGAAGTAGCTGCCGTCATTCGAGAAGGCTCGCTCTTCACCGGCCTGGTGACTAGGATGGCGCTTTGTCCTTCTGGGGGTTCCACCCTGTTTGCAGCTCTCATGCTCCCTAGTGAAGCCATTCTGACCGCTCTTAGTGGGGGTTTATTCCTCTGTGTCCCAAGTGCTCCCTGGCAGTCCTGTTCTGTTTCTCTAGCCCACTCACTCTCCCTTTGTTCTAGAGGACGAGCTTACACATCCTCCCCTCAACCCTCAGCCCATCTTCCTCCCTCCCTGCTCTCAGCTGATGGCCTTGATGCTTCATCATTGAGAACATAGAAGCAAGAGAAGAGGACTTCTGCAGGCTGCCATTACTAGATCTCTGAACCGACCCCCTTCTGTCCCCAGGAGTCCATCTGTCCTCCTCTCACAGCAGATGAACGGCCCCTGCATCCGTCCAAGGCAAATGCCCCACCCTTGCACTTGATCTCATCTCCCTGCACCTGCTTGAGGACATTAGTGTAGCAACCGCCTCCCTGCCTTCCGTATTGCTGTCCCTCCCACCCCCGATCACTCCCTCAGTGTCAAAACTGCTGTGTTTTCTCTCAAGTATCTTTCCTGCCACCACCCCATTTCTCTGCTGGCTCTGACAGCAAAACTCTTGGAAAGGGTTGCTGCTACGTGTTTACCTCATTCCTTGTCTCCGTCTTCTCTTGATCTCACACCTATCTGGCTTTCGTCTCCATCACTTCCCTGAAACAACTTGTCAGTGTCACATTGACCTTCAGGCTGGCTAGTCCCATGGTCAGTGTTCATTCCCTACCTTACTAGGCTTTTGAGCAGCATTCAACAGGCTTGTTCACTGCCCCTTCCATGACGTGCTTCCCTCAGTTTTCTGGAACATCACTTTTTCAGCTCTCTTCCTGTTTCCTGGATGCTCCCAGCTCATCTCATTTCCTGGTTCCTCCTCCTCTGCCACATGTCTAAATGTTGGAGCTCCCCAGGACCTAGCCCTTGGATCTCCTGTCTGTACTCATTCCATTTCTGATCTCATCTAGTTTTATGGTTTAAATTGCATCTCTATGCAAAGCTATCACAGGTCTATGTCTCTAGTCTGCTGGATATATTCATAGCAACACATCCAACTTCCTACTCAGCATCTCCTCCTGCAAGTGTTATAGGTATCCAAAATGAGAAGTGACCAAAACCAAACTTCGTATTTTTCCTGCCAACTCTACCAAACTCATTTACCCTCAATCAGTCAAAACCAAACCTGATTTCCAACTCAATGATGATGCCATCTTTACCGATGTGACAAAACCCTTGGAGTCCTCCTTGACATTTCTTTCTCTCACATTCCCAATCATAGCCATCAGCACATCCTGTTGACTTTAAAATGTGTCCAGAACCCACCCACTTCCTAATACCTTGGCTGTATATCCTAGTCCAAGCCACTCTTACCTCTTCGCAAGATCACTACGACAGCTGCCATTGTGGCCTCCTTTTTCCAGCCTTTGCCCACCATACTTCATTTCAACACAGCAGCAGAGTGAGTCTTTTATAATGAGGATCAGACCAGTCCCTGCTTTGCTTTCCATCTTACAGCAGCTTCCAGAGCCTTCCATGATCTGCTCTTCTACTCCCTCTCTGATCTGACCTCCTGATGTTACCCCTTATGTTTAATTTTTTCCAGACTTCTAAAAATCAGAATAATGCTTTTTCCAGACACATTTAGAAGGCACCTCAGTTTGTAGGATGGATATCAATGGTATTAGAATTCATCTAATGTTAATCTTGCTTTAGTTGTCTTTTTTGTGAAGTGTTGAGAAAGTCCCGATTTACATTGCAACAGCAGAATACTCTCAAATTAAACTGACCCAGAAGTTTAAAGGGAGGATAGTCAGATATTTTTATTTCAGAGTTGAGTTATTAGCAGCATTTAGCAACTGGTCATTCAAAATTGCATGTGCATATGTGCCCACATGTCAGTCAGGGAAGAAGTTAACCAGATTTAAAATGAATGGGCTGCTTTTATGATGTGATGAGTTACACATTCATGGGTTCTTTTTCTTTTCTTTCTTTTTTTTTTTAGAGATTTATTTGTTTATTTGAGAGAGAGAGAGAGCATGCGAGTGGGGGGAGGAGCAGAGGGAGAGAGAGGAGTTCAAGCAGACTCCCCGCTGAGTGCAGAGCCTGATTTGGGGCTCGATCTCATGACCTGACAAAAACCAAGAATCTAGTGCCCAACCGACTTAGCCACTCAGGCGCCCCACACATTCACAGATTCTTAAACAATTGATCCACATCCATGGTGAGAATAGTTGCTGAGTATGTGCCTGAGCATTTGAACGTAGTACACATGGGCTGTTGCAGGGAACTTGCTTCTAGAATTTCACATGAATGACACATGTGGCCTAAATTTAAAAAAGCAAAGCAAAACACATAGACCTGCGGCTTCTTTCCTAATCAATGAATGGTGTATTTAGAAAACATTTTAATAGGTACGCAAAGATGGGCTGGGAGAAGTCTTGTTACTGGGTGTCGTGCAAAAACTTTGGGAGCACAGGACAGTGTATTTGGGAGCACGGGGCAAAGATGTGTTGGCGGTCTTTGGTGTGTTAACATTTGGACTTTCAATATGTCAGTTGGCCATTTAAAAATGGTTTTATTTTTTTATTTTTTAAAAATTTTAAAAAAGGTTAATTTACTTGAGAGAGAGAGCATAAGCGGGAGGAGCAGGGAGAGGGAGAGAGAATTTTAAGCAGACTCCATGCTGGGCTCAGAGCCTGACTCGGGGCTTGATCTCGCAACACTGAGATCATGACCTGAGCTGAAACCAGGAGTCAGACGCTTGCCTGACTGTGCCACTCAGATGCCCCTAAAAATGGTTTTAAAGCAGATTCTTCTGATTTATTCTCTTTTTAAGCTATTGGGGAAAAAATAGCAAGCATTGTGTTTTGGTTTCTGTATGAACAAACTCTACTGAGGCCAGTGAACTTGGGTGTCTTTTCCAGAGAGTCATCAGGAATGATTCCAAAGACAACTTCTAAGCACACAGTAGACATTCAGTTCATGAATGCTAGATGCTGGATGAACACAGCGGAAGTCCGAAGGGGAGGCACTATGGAGTGTCTTCTTCAAAAAGCAAAACCTTGCCTCACTGCCTACCCCCCTCACCGCCGCCTTCCTGCCTGTATGATGCGGTTTTGACCATGAACCCTAGGGTCAGACAGGCTGGATTCCATTCCTGGTGCCATCAATCACCAGGTAGTGACCTTGGCCAAGGAATAGAGCTTCCCTGTGCCTCAATTTCTTCATCTCTAAAATCTATTAAAAAATACGTATCTCACACAACTGTTTGGAGGGTTAAATGAATTAACATGTGAAAACACCTGGAATAATGCCCGGCAATAAGAAAAATGTTTGCCACCATCCTCATTGTCCTCATTATTATTATGAGAGGTGATGCTTTTCATAGCTGCCCATCTAGCAAAGACCACAGGATATTGACCTAAGAATAAAGATTCTCTGTCTCTCCTGAACTTGTAGCATTTTGAGGCACTTCAGGTAGTTCTCAGGACATCAGATACACCCAAGCGAATGATACAAGGATGAGGACATGTCCTCTTCCTGTTAATATGCATAAGCAAAGGGATTGTGGCTGTCTCTGATGACTGCTTCTCTGGAGTTTAAGGCATGTATTTTCTTTGCTGTTGCTTTTGCAGGCATACACACTTGGGGTGGGGTAGAGAAGTGCTGATTTAGGGTTATTTTTTGTAGAAGGGGATAGAATCTTGTTTCCCATGGGGCTGGTTTTCCACTGGGAAACCCTGTTGTTGCCTCTTACAATCAGGTCAGGGCAATGGGAAGAGCTGGACTAAGCAACCATCTTCCATTTTGGTACAGAAAGGATGCTTAGAAACCCAGAGGTTTCCCGTGGAGGTGAAGAATGACACCCATTTTCCTGGTGCAGCTCTCCCAGCCCCTTTCTCCAGTCTGGACTTTAGCTCCCCAGAATTGTGTCTCCCTTGTCCACTTGTGTTCTGGCCAAGAGGGAAGTTACTCTACTTCCCACACAGACCCTGAACCTCTGCCTTCTCTACTTTAAAAAATAATGATTATTATTTTAACCACAGGAATTATTCCTGCTGCTGTTTACTGAGACCAAGAAGGAGCCAGGCACATGCAGTATCATAACATACCTGTGATTATTTACACTTCGCGGACATGTAGACGAAACAGGAGTATGAAATTTGACCTAAGCCCAAGATCGCTTGGCTCGGGAACATGAGGTTGGGCTTCAAGCTTGGACCGTGATTGCGTATCTTGTCCTCTTAACTCATAGTTGTCAGAGCTGCACTGGGGATCTGGTAAGCCTGGGACCTGCAGGGAAATCTGCTTTGTTCACGCTCCTGGCTTTGGCAAAGTTCGCGGAAACCTGGCCGAGGTAGATTTTTCAAGAAATGTGTTTTCATTATACAATTATTCAACTTTGATGTGGAGATGTATTATTCATATAGGAGTAATATAACCATCTGTATTAAATCATCCAATCAGCGTAAATGCCGCTTGTGTGCATGTGCACGCGTGTGCGCACACACACACACACACACACACACACACGTGCGCACGTGCTCTCCCCTGGAGCAGGAATGAGAGGCACATCACATCCTACCTTTGTAGTCCCGATGGCTGTCTTCCATATCCGTAGTCTCCGGGGAGGTATGGGTGGTCTCCTGTCTCTTTCCCTGGTGGCTGCCAAGGCTGTGGGCATGGATTGATTTCAGTTTAAGGGATCCCATTGGAGTGAGGCCCAGAGCCTTTAGCGGGGACTGGATCTGCAGGCAGAGGGACGGAGTGCCTCCCTGGGAGCTATGAGAGCCCCCAAGCCCCTCTATTCTGTTGTGGGAAACTCTTTCTGTGCTTGGTTTCTCCAGGGCTTTGCTATGACTGACTCTTTGCAAATGAATGAGCCCTAATGTGCTGATTCTGGCTATAATTAGTGTGGTTGCTGGCTCTGTGCTTGCCACCCACCTGGCTGTTGGGTTTATGGATATGCAGACCAGGCAGGTGCAGGGGAGCTAGGGGAACCCTCACTGGGAGCCTGCACAGCATCCCAATCATTATGGATAAAGGGCTGTCGCCGGAGCTGGGACTCAGAGTCCTCATTCCTGTGCTTAGACACGGCAGCAGCTTCTGCCACATGCAGACAGAAATACCACTGCTCCATCCTTCTGACTCAGTTCCGGCGTTCATCCGGCACGTTGATGTTGGGCTTCTGCTCTGAGCCAGACACAGTCAGACCGAGTGACGGGAGCAGAATGGACACAGCCAGTGCCATGGTAGAGTTTCTGTCTATGGAGGTGGGCAGTCAAATAATCACACAGATAGAATACGGTTTTGACATGGTGAGAGCTACAAGGCAGCTACTTGGCCCACGGCTTTGCCCCAGCCTGGAAGGCCAGAGGAGCAGAGAGGGTCTCCCTGAGGATGTGATGGTCTGTGGGCTGTGGAGGAGGAGGAGGAGGAGGAGGAGGAGGAGGAGGATTTGCTTGGGGAGGAGGGAGGGGAGGAACACTAGGCAGAACTCACGGACTGGGATAGACTTGGTGGCTGGAGGTGCGCTGTGGAAATTCTCCCCATTCTTTTTTTTTTTTTTTTAAAGACTTTATTTATTTGATAGAGAGAGAGCGAGCACACGCACAAGGAGGGAGGAGTGGGAGAAGCAGGCTCCCTCCTGAGCAGGGAGTCTGGTGTGGGGCTCGATCCCAGGATCCTGAGATCATGACCTAAGCTGAAGGCAGATGCTTAACCGACAGAGCCACCCAGGCATCCCAATTTTCCCCATTCTTTAAGCCAATTTGCAGTCACTGTTCCGATGAGGAGCCCTGCTCTGTGCTCCTGAGTCCTGGGTTTCTTATGGTGTTAGATGCATCCAGGCCCCTGTGAGGGGCTAAATTCTTTAGGGGTGAGAGCCCACCTTTGGTTACCCAGAAGGGCTGCGAACTACCCTTTCTCACCCTAGCTTCCTGCCGCTGGGCTGGCGGGATGCCTCCCAAATTCTGTCTCCTGCCTGAGTCACAACCTGGGGAGGCCAGGGAAGGGTTAGGAGGGATTGAGCCTGACTGAGCAGCCCCCAGCCCCGCAGACTTCTACCTTGGTCTTTCCATCACAGCAAGACCTGGCAGACTGCAGCGGAGAAGGAGTGGCTGGCCCGGCCACCCGTCATGCCTTGCAGAGTATGTTTGACCCTTTCCAGGGCAGGCTGTCAGGATGCGAGGCTCACAGCCTACTCTGGCTTTCATTTCCACTTACTCACAGCAAAATTTAGAGTGATGAGTCCTTCTCTGTGCTGGGCCAAGTTTCCCGGTAGAGCAGGAGACATCAGTTCATTTAGCAAACATTTATTGCACACCCTGATGTGTCATGCCCTGAGTCCCTGGGCTCTGGGGTCTGGGGCCTCTGTCCCCTGTCCACAGGGGCTCCCAGCCCGTGGTAGTGCCGGGCCCCTCCACCTCTCTGAACTAGTCTGCAAGGTGGGGGGAGGTGAGTGAAATCCCATATCACACAGGGCTTTGTATTCTGGGGAGGGAGACGGCTGGCCAACCCCAGGAAAATCTTAGTAGTTTCCCGTGTACAACCAAAGAGCATTCCCAGGGGCTGGGCTGGGGCCCTAACTGGGGTGATCTCATTGCATCGTCCAGCTGGACAGTGAACCAGCGCTTCTCCCGTATTTCTTTCCTTATAGAAGACGGCTCCGAGGGTCTTGAAGCATGGAGTGCTTTGCGGTGGCCACCAGAAACAGCGGGCCAGGTATCACGATGGGGAAAGATGGGGACGGAGGGAAGGAGCCCTCCTCTCCACCCCAGGACCCCTGAAGTGTTCTGGGGGAGTTTGTCTGTGGTCATGGGATGCCCACCTGGGACCACTGCTCCTATCTGCTGCAACCTCGGGGGACCCCTCGGTCCGTTGCAGAATGAGGCGGTGCTCCCGCTCGGAGTCACTGGGCTTTACATACTCCATGAGCTCATCTAAGAGGCAGCTCAGTTGTCGTGGTGCAGAGCCAGGCTCTGGAGTGGGATTGCCCGGCTATGTCGTCCTGGGCTAGTAGCAGAGCTTCTGGAGCTTTCTTGTGGGTAAGATGGAAGTGCAAATACCACACGTTGTGCGGATAGAGCAGAAAGCGCACATAATGTCTTTTGTGGAGTGGCTGGCACAAAGTCGGTGTCAACCAGGATGGATGTTGCTACCTGCATCTGTTACTCTTCCTGTCATGCTCTAGGCAGAAAGGTTATGCATCATTCCATGCTCAGGTAGAGTACGTGCTGCTGCTTGAAATGCTGGAATGAGGCCCAGGGCTCTCTGAACCCCTCCTGCTACGGGAACTGGCTTTCCTAGGGAAAGTCAGGTTGACCTCCTGCTGTTGCTCTTGACAACTGCTGTTGGGTGAAATGCGTTCTCTATACCCTTCGTGTTGGAGCTGTGGTGTGGTCTGCCCAGCCAGCATCGTTGGAATCGCTAGAGGCTTCTTAGGAATGCAGCATCTGGGTGGCTGCCCCTTGCCCACCCCCAGACCCAATGCAGGAGAACCTGCAGGTTAACAAGATCCCAGGTGATTCATATGCACCTTAAAGTTCGAGAAGCCTGCTTGCCCTCATATCAGCTCATGGGAATTAAGCTCTCACTATATTTTCGGTGTGGTGGGTCAAGGGTACAGATGGGCAGAAGAGGGGGGAGGAATGAGCAGATGAGACAACTGGAAAACCAATAGAACTTGACCTGGGACTTTCTGCCTCCCATCAGCTGTCACACTGAACCTCATTCACCTGTTGACTCCTCCCATAGGTGAGCTCCTGGGGCAGGGTCTCTGCTGTCCCCAGCAAATGCCCTCCATGCCAGTTCACCCCTTGGCTCACAGTAGGACTCAATAAATGTCTGATTAATTGCAACAAAATGATTTCCATGGACGTGTGAGTTTTCTCCTTGGTTCTGACAGCCAGGTGCAGATGTCGGTGAGGCAGTGGACTGGAAGGAGCGAGAACTCACTGGGTTTCCTTCTGTGTTTCCTTGGCTACCCCCCTCAGTATGGGATTGCCCATGCCATGGTCCTGGACTTTCTGCCTTGAGCTGTACTGTTTCGCCCAGATAGCTTTAGATCCATGCCTTGGTGGTGCATTTACATCTCTAGCCCTGATGACTAGGCTCCTAGGACAGCTGCCTATTGGACATTTTCATTTAAGAGTTGTTTTGTTGGGTACCCGGTGGCAGACAGAGTCTGAGATAGGGATTCTGGTGCATGAGATTTACTGAGAGCATGCTCTCAGGGGAAAGTGAGCAAGGGAAACAGGATAGGGTAGGAGAGGAGACTTGCAAAGTTATGGTGCCACTTCCTTATATGTGGAATCTAAAAAAGTCAAGCTCATAGAAATAGTAGAATGTGGTTGCCAGCAGCTGGAGGTGGGGAATAGGGAGATATTGGCTAAAGGGTATGAACTTATAGTTATAAGAGGAATAAATTGTAGGGATCTAATGTACAGTATGGAGACTATAGTTGGTAGTAATCTAGTGTATACTTGAAAGTCACCAAGAGAGTAGATCTGAAGTGTTCCCATCATGCAAAAGAAGGTAACTATGTGAGGTTGCCTTGTTAATTAGCTTAATTATGGTAATCATTTCACACTGTATACATATATCAAAACATCATGTAGTATGCCTTAAATAAATACAATTTTTATTTTTCAATTATGCTTCAGTAAGCTGGGGGGGAAAAACCAGGTGGTGCCAGATAATCTCTGGCCTCGGCCTGATCTTGGCCTGATCGGGGGTGGGGGAGTGGGGGTGCTGGGTGTGTGGGGAAGGCAGGCACACACCTCCCTGTGTCCGCTGGTGGAGTGGCTGCCTTCATAAGGCAGTTCTGCACTTGCAGCAAATGGGTGATAGATGCACCAGCCTGAAAACAGGATCTGTGTGGGGTATCAGTGGCACCTACTACCGACGTCCAGTAAACATCTATGACTTAATAAGCCTCAGATTGTTCTTCCCGTGCAAGCTGACTCCTCCCCAGACTTGCTTATCTCAGTAAATGGTACTACCATTCACCCGTTTGCTCAAGCCCAAAATCTAGAGATCACTCTGGGTCCATTTTTTTCCCCCTTAACTACTCACATCTGGTACATCAGAAAATCCCATAGAGTCTGCCTCCAGACCCTCTCCCATCTGTACTGACTTCTGTCTCTCCAGTACTCTGACCAATCCTGTCAAATCGCTCCCAAACCACTATCCTACTCTAAGCTGCTTCCCTCATCTTTTGGGCCTGGATAGCGTCAATGACCTCAATGTTGGTTTCCCTGCGTTTTTCTTACCCTCTTCGAAAAGTCCCTGGGGTGAGTCTTTTCTTTTTTCTTTCTTTCTTTTTTAAAGGACTTTAGTTTTGAGAGCAGTTTTAGATCTGCAGCAAAATGAAAAGGAAGGCACAGAAATTTCCCCTACAGCCTCTGCCCCCACACGTGCACCGCCTCCCTCATTATCAGCTTCCCCCAGCGGAGTAGGACATTTATTACAGCTGGTGAACCTACACTGACACATCGTAATCACCCAAAGTCCGAAGTCGTTTACATTAGGGGTCCCTCCTGGTGCTGTACATTTTGTGGGTTTGGACAAATGTTGAATGGCCTGATTCTACCATTGCGGTATCGTGCAGTGTGTTTTCACTGTCCCCCAGAATCCCCCAGATTCATCCCTCTCCTGCAACCCCTGATATTTTTACTGTCTCCTTAGTATTGCATTTTCCAGGATGCCCCTGAGTTGGAGCCCTAGAATACGTAGCCTTTTCAGATTGGTTTCCTTCACTTAGTAATACGCATTTCGGTTTCCTCCATGTGTTTCATGATAGCTTGTTTCTTTTTGATGCTGAATAATAGTCCATTCTCTGGATGTACCCCCAGATTATCTATCCAGCCACCTACTCAAGGACCTCTCGGTAGCTCCCAAGCTCTGGCAATCACGAATAAAGCTGCTATAAGGATCCATGGGGAGGTTTCGGTGTCGACGTAGGTTTTCATTTCCTTTGGGTAAATACCAAGGAGCACGATTGCTGGGTCATAGGGGGCAAGTTGGCTTACTTTTGTAAGAAACTGTGATTGTTTTCCAGAGTGGCTGCAGTGTTCTGCCTCCCCATGAGCAGGGGATGAGAGCACCCTGGATTTTGTGTGGGTAGCACATCTTGACCTTCGAGTCTCTGCTCAAGTGTTTCCCCACCCCCAACTGTCTCATCTTTCTTTGACCTCATGAGCTCGTCACTTGCTACGCTGGTGTTACCCGGTTCTGCTTCCTTCAGAGCACATATTACTGTCTGAAATGGTTTGTCCTTTTATTTCTGTGTGTCTGTCCCAGCCCCCTAAGATGTCAAGCCTGTGAGAGCAGGGGCCTCATGTGTCCCACTCACTGCCGCATCCCCAGTACTAAGAACAGTGCCGGGCACATAATAGGCTCAAGTGTTTGTTGACTGAATGACTGCACCCCGGGAGACTCGAGAGCTGCCAGCTCTCTGGGCCCCTCTCAGGGGCCCAGTTAAGGTCAGGCCACTCCATCCATGGTAGGTTAGAAGTTGTTCTTTTTCCAACTTTCTTCTTATCAAAATAAGCAAAGCAGGAAATGAAACCCAGTTTCCTGCTTATACCTCAGACCACCAGGAAAGACAAGTTCTGGAAAAGTCTGAGCACACCCTGGAGTGGTGCGCTGGCTCTTCCCAACTGAAGGTGCACCTCCCTGGGGCCCTGTTAGCTGCCCACAAGGGGCTCATTTCAGGGCCCCTCCGGCATGGAGGCCTGTGGAGCTGGTTAGTATCACGGCCTTTCACATTTTTTCCCCCCGACTCCTGACTTGGTATTCCCAAAGCTCTGATGAGGTCTGGACATTGCGTGTCTGGGGAACAGACACAAATGAACTATGTTCTCCTGGATGACACCTTTGTTTGAAGAACAAGAAGCAGCATTTTCCTGTTGGGAGAGTCTTAGGGCATAATGAAGTTAAGCCATTCAGGCCTCTGAATCGTGCTCTGGGAGGTTTCGGAAGGAGGACCAGTATCCAGAACAATCGCTCCCCTGTGGAGAGCCAGGTTGAATCTTGGCTTTTGATTTTGTGCCCCAGAGGACTGAGCCATCCTCCCTGCCTTAGGTTCCGGGTCAGGTGACAGTCCCCATAACTTTGAAAGCACCGGGAAGGGAAAGTGGAAAGAATAGGGCTCTGGGGGCTGGGCTCTTGTCGTTTCTCACTCTCGTGGCCTCCAGTCCTAGAGGCCCTGCAGAGTATCAAATGGCCTTTTCTTCAGAGACCACAGAACCCAACTTTTGTCCCACAGCCAGCGCTCTGAGCAATCCTGTCAAATCACTCCCAAATCAGCCTCCTCAATTCATACTCTGTGCTCCCCAGTGGGGCACAGTCGGGGACCACGGACACCTGCCCGGCTCTCAGCTAACGCTCCTGGGGCAGAATGGCACATAGGCACCAAGTGACTGGTCTTGGATGTTGAATGGTGGGAAGTACATCGGAGTAAGAAGAGCTCACTGAAAGCCGTGTTCCAGCTGTTCTTTACGTGGGGACCTTGAGGATGTTCCTTGGCCTCTCTGAACCTCAGTTCAGGTGCCCAGGACCGCGCACCCATTGCCGTGTTACGACGTGGGCGACAATAATGGCCATTTGTGAGCACTCACTCAGTGCCGGGCATGATTTTGCCTTCTTTACATGCCTTCACTTTGCTTGTGCCATCCTTATGTACTGGTTCTGTCGTCATGCCCGTTTCACAGCTGCGGGGACTGAGGCACGGAGGAGTTAAACAGCACATCCAAGGCCACAAACAAAGTGCGAGGGGTGGAAGCGCTACACTTATTTCCCCTGACCACTTGAGATAATATATGCAGAATGTGTTTTGTGAGTGTTGGCCAACTTCCATTGCTTCGGCGTTACCCACCCAGGCAGGCTTCACAAGGTCTGGGCCCGGGGCTTGGTTTTGGAGGTCGTTGACATCTGAGCATTTGCTGCGTGTGTGCTGGGACCCACAAACGCCAGACAGGAAGGGCCTTTCGATTGCTTGAGAATGTGAGGGGGCTGGCAGGATAGGGAGCTGAGCTCAGTAACATGGTAAGAGGAAACCTCTCACCCATGCCAGAAAACCTCAGAGGGAGTGCAGGATTGCATGGGGCCAGGCCACTTCTCCGGCCACTTCTCCTTCCTCTGGTTTTCTGGAGGGAAGCTGGATGGGCCTGGTCCTCCGTCCTTGCTCACATCTGAACCAAGCATTTGGCAAGACTGATCACTGATCAAGGTGACTTCCAAGCCACCTTGGCCGGGGGAAATGGAGCAGAGTTCCCCTCTGTCCAGTAACGTGAAGCTAAGAGGGAGGAAACTAGAAACGGAAGAAACAGAAGGCCGGGGTCTGCGTGCGGAAGAGAAGGTGACTGGGAACTGGACAAGGAGAGCCACTGGGTTTTGATGCACTCGGCTTCCTGCCGAAGAGAAGGGATGCTTCTCATAAACCCGGGAAGCTTCAGACCTCAGGCCCGCACTGGACAAGAGACTTGCCCAAGGCCTGGAGGAGACTATGCACTCATAGACTGTGAGTGTTTGCTGCTGGCCCCCAGGCTGGGAAACGGGAGGTCAGGCTGACCGGGGAGCCCGCCTCCTCCTCCAGGAAGCGGGCAGGCTTCCTCAGCTGTGCTGTGCCCACGTGCAGCTCTGATTTATTTCAAGATTTTCCTTGTGTGAATCAAAGATGGCTTTTCTTGGCAAATCAAGACTTTTTCAGAAAGCAAAAATGCAGTCTCCTCATAGCTTGGGTCATCGTAATCCCCTGTTTATGCAGGTTTAGTGTGTTTGAGGCCAGATCCAGAGGCAGCCAGGGGTGAGGGTCCAGCCCAGTCCAGAGAGCTTTGTAGCTGGATTTGCGCACTCCGGCGTGGTTCCAGCTCTGGATCTTTCTGGTCGTTGGTGCAGGTAGTATGGCTGTATGCCCTGGGTTTCCTCTGTGCCCGTCTTTGGGGGCGCTCTTCAGTGGGCCCTTTATCTGCTTCCTGGGACCTTTATTTCAGAGTGCAACTGATATAGGAACCCACCGAACATAACAATTTGGGAGAAAATCTAGATTAATTTGTTTTGCCCAATTAATGTGCTTATCTGGGTAGAGTTACTAATATTACATATCTTCATAGCCCAAATAGTTATATCATGCATATATACATATATACAAATATATACATCTATATGTGTAAACACATGTACGTGTGTGTGTTCACATACATACATACATACATACACATACTTCCTTTGCTTATGTCTATTCTTATTTTCTACCTTCATCATAAATTCACCAAGGATGGGTCAGGAGAACCTACCTCTTTAACTCCCAAGTGATAGAGATGGTATAGGTGCTGGGACAGAGACAGATACCTTTCTGGAGAGGAAATGACCGTCTGGAAATCTGTCTACACTGGAGTGGCAACTCTCTGGAGGGTCTGGATCTCTCTAACAGAGGATCTCTTCAAAGGACTGGAGAGACAAGGTTACAAGCTGCATAGGAAGAGACCTTCTAGAGGACAGGGTCTGCCACAGCCAAGGTCCCTGGGGGCTCTACACCAACCCATTGGAGGAGGAAGAGGAAGCTGGGACCATTCCACATGCTGAAGTCTTTCTCCTCCATTCCTTACTTCCTCTTTCTCCCCCATCGGATTTTGGTCTGAGGATAGTGGAGTGGTCCTAACAAAGACAGCCACCATTTATCTAGCATTTGCAAAGTGCCGGGTGTTGTGCTAAGTGCTTTATAAGCACCCTTTCAGTAGTTCTCGTGACAAATCTATGGAATGGAATTATTCTTATTTTACCAGTGAAGCAGCTAAGGCTCAGAGAGGTTAGATGACTGTCCTGAGGTCACACAGCAAGTAAGTGGTGGTGCTGGGATTTGAAATCCTGGTCTGATTCTAAAGGTCATGGTCTTAAATACTGTGCTAGCTTGGCCACAGAAATGCCTGAGAAACCAAGTGCCTTCCAGGGTGCTGGGATGAGTGTGTTAGACAGATGTTCTGGAAGCCATTTGAAAGTTAATCCCGGGACAAAGGGTACTGAATCTGGGAGGCTTCTTTAGGCATCCAAGCTCCCCAGAGAGCGGGGGGTGGGGCAGAGAGCCAGCTATGTGATCTCCAGTGGAAAGTACAATAAGGAGTTTCTTGGGGCTGGATTAAACACAGGTGGGACTTCTTAGTAGTCACTTGGATTTTGGCCAGACTCCATGGGGCTTGCTTCTCGGTGTGGACATGGAAGGAGGCAAGGCCCGGGGCGGGATGGTGGGGCGGGGTTTGCTTCAGGCTGGCAAAGGAGAGAAGCCTTCCTACAAAGAAACCTCTTTGTGGTATGTGCACCAAGCTGGGGATAGTCACTTTTCTGGAGGTTCAAGTAAGGGCTGGTACACGACTCCCCAGGGAACTGCTGAGCTCTACACCCACTGTGGTCTTCATCTAAGGAGGTGGGGGCAGGCCAGGGGGGTGTCACGGAGCCTGAGAGAGCAGCCTGAGCCCTAGGTCTGCTTCTGGGTCATTCCTGGCCCTGTTCCATCCTCTGCCTCCACCCTGTCTCCGCCCCTGGAGATGGACTCCCCTGCTGGCCCCCTTCTCATCTCTGCACATCTCTGGCCAGGTCACCGGGTGACTACAAGGTTGGTCTCATGAGTCAGCTGCTGGGCCACCTCACCCAGGAGGTCTGTGTGGCATTTGTCTTGTGCCCAAGATGTTTCTGAGGGAGGCTGGGTCTGTGCTTGGGGCGAGGGTCAGGGGCTATTGAGTGTTCTGTGGAACATTAGTTTCAATCGCCTGGACCAGGCTGTGGCTTTGGGGAAGGATCTTTCCCTTTGGCAGCCGACAGGGTGCAGAGTAACACCACCCAGCCACTTCCCCACACTCCTGGGTAGGAGCCAGCAGCCGGGTCCCTGGGTGGAGTTGGGAGGGTCAGAGGTGTGAGGAAGTGGGCCCCCTGGGACACTAGAGCCCGAGTCGCTGGCATCCAGGGTCTGGGCTTGGGAAAGCTCTCTCTCCAGGGGGACCCACAGAGATGGTCCCAAGAGGAGCCTGGTTGGCGACAGAGTGCTCCTGCCACTCCCTCCCTGACAAGGACACTCATCCGGCCGCAGTGCCTAAAGCAGCGGCTGTTGGCCTGGAGCAGGGAATGCAGGAGGTGACCTAATTACATCGCGTTTACTAAGGCAGGCTGGAACCAGAAGATGGGGACAGCCATTTCCAGAATCTTCCTCTAAACCACCTCCTGTATTGATTCTTTCTTTCCATCCCCACTGCCACCGGGTAGCCCAGGCCCCTGTCAGCACCTCCTGTCTGGATTTCCGCCAGGGCCTTCTCACTGCCCATTCTGCGTTTACTCTCTCGGCCGCCAGCCCTTCTCCCCGCCTCGGTCCGAGGAGCCAGCGGAAAACACCAGTTTTATGAAGTGACTTTCCTACACAGGCCTCCACGGGGGCCTTCTGGCCTGGTGGAAGGGGGCACCCCGCTGCGCCTTCATGCCGACCTTCCTAGGCAGCTTCCTGCGCACGCTCTCCCTTCCTCCTCTGGGCCGTGAGCGCGCACCGATTTACCCTTCAAGGACCCCACATCCAACCCCCTCCGAGGGGTCCTCTGTGGCCTCAACTCCTTCTTCTCCCAGATCTCCTGCCCCACCTGCTGTCCTGCTTCAGACGACCAGTCAGGGAGGCCCTAGGGTCTCCAGTGACAATATGTGGAACTGTGGAATGCAGTTTGAAAAACCCTGATTGAGTAGATAACGGAAGTAATAATATAGTGATAGCTTAAGATTTACCAGGAGCCTTTCATGCGCCAACCTACTCTTTCATCTGCAGATCAACCATTGGCAGAAACGGCTCTTTTTCCTTGTCTTGAGAGAGGAGGATACTAAGACTCACAGAGGTTAAGTATCTTAAATGAGGTCCACAGTCCAGGGATGGGATCCCGGGTTTGTCTACTCCAAGTCTATACTTTTGACACCTGCATTTTCTGCCAGGGGCAGACGACCCTCCCAAACAATACCTTCTTGGCTGTGCCCTGTGAAAGGCTCAGATCTGGTTCCTGCTAAAAACATCACAGCTGTCTGACAGTTGGGGTTTTGAGCTAGTCTGGTATGCATCTTGCCCCCTACTCATAAATGAGGACAAACCCTTTTCCCCCACATCAGAAATAGAATGGCATGGCCTCTGAGCTCTGTCCCTGATGTTTTTACCTGCTGGAAACAGCTCTCAGCCAGGTGAGATGGGAAGATGGAGTGGAGCTGGACCGCAGGAACCGGAAGTATTGGGTCCTGGGAAACTTTTTTGCTGGGGACCAGGTGCCGTGGCCTGGGAAGGATCCCAAATCTTTGTTTTGTCTCACTCTTCTCCACTGCCCTCCTGTCCCATTTTTTTTTTTTTTTTAAAGGGATTGGGAGGCAGGAGGCAAGAATGTGGTAGCTGGGTCATAGGAATCTGTATTTTCTTTATTCAGTTGTGCAAGGACATAACCATGTCAGACTGAATTTTTAAAACTCTGAGACTTTATGTAGCCCAAAGCTAGATCAGGTGACTCTTTTTTTTTTTTTTTCTTAAAGATTTTATTTATTTGTTTGAGAGAGAGACAGCACACACAGAGGAAAAGGGAGAAGCAGACTCCCTGATGAGCAGGGGACCAGATGTGGGGCTTGATCCTAGGTTCCTGGGATCATGACCTGAGCCAAAGACAGATGCTTAACGAATTAAGCCACCCAGGGGCCCTTTCTTTCTTTCTTTCTTTCTTTCTTTCTTTCTTTCTTTCTTTCTTTCTTTGTATCTTTCCTGCCACCACCCCATTTCTCTGCTGGCTCTGACAGCAAAACTCTTGGAAAGGGTTGCTGCTACGTGTTTACCTCATTCCTTGTCTCCGTCTTCTCTTGATCTCACACCTATCTGGCTTTCGTCTCCATCACTTCCCTGAAACAACTTGTCAGTGTCACATTGACCTTCAGGCTGGCTAGTCCCATGGTCAGTGTTCATTCCCTACCTTACTAGGCTTTTGAGCAGCATTCAACAGGCTTGTTCACTGCCCCTTCCATGACGTGCTTCCCTCAGTTTTCTGGAACATCACTTTTTCAGCTCTCTTCCTGTTTCCTGGATGCTCCCAGCTCATCTCATTTCCTGGTTCCTCCTCCTCTGCCACATGTCTAAATGTTGGAGCTCCCCAGGACCTAGCCCTTGGATCTCCTGTCTGTACTCATTCCATTTCTGATCTCATCTAGTTTTATGGTTTAAATTGCATCTCTATGCAAAGCTATCACAGGTCTATGTCTCTAGTCTGCTGGATATATTCATAGCAACACATCCAACTTCCTACTCAGCATCTCCTCCTGCAAGTGTTATAGGTATCCAAAATGAGAAGTGACCAAAACCAAACTTCGTATTTTTCCTGCCAACTCTACCAAACTCATTTACCCTCAATCAGTCAAAACCAAACCTGATTTCCAACTCAATGATGATGCCATCTTTACCGATGTGACAAAACCCTTGGAGTCCTCCTTGACATTTCTTTCTCTCACATTCCCAATCATAGCCATCAGCACATCCTGTTGACTTTAAAATGTGTCCAGAACCCACCCACTTCCTAATACCTTGGCTGTATATCCTAGTCCAAGCCACTCTTACCTCTTCGCAAGATCACTACGACAGCTGCCATTGTGGCCTCCTTTTTCCAGCCTTTGCCCACCATACTTCATTTCAACACAGCAGCAGAGTGAGTCTTTTATAATGAGGATCAGACCAGTCCCTGCTTTGCTTTCCATCTTACAGCAGCTTCCAGAGCCTTCCATGATCTGCTCTTCTACTCCCTCTCTGATCTGACCTCCTGATGTTACCCCTTATGTTTAATTTTTTCCAGACTTCTAAAAATCAGAATAATGCTTTTTCCAGACACATTTAGAAGGCACCTCAGTTTGTAGGATGGATATCAATGGTATTAGAATTCATCTAATGTTAATCTTGCTTTAGTTGTCTTTTTTGTGAAGTGTTGAGAAAGTCCCGATTTACATTGCAACAGCAGAATACTCTCAAATTAAACTGACCCAGAAGTTTAAAGGGAGGATAGTCAGATATTTTTATTTCAGAGTTGAGTTATTAGCAGCATTTAGCAACTGGTCATTCAAAATTGCATGTGCATATGTGCCCACATGTCAGTCAGGGAAGAAGTTAACCAGATTTAAAATGAATGGGCTGCTTTTATGATGTGATGAGTTACACATTCATGGGTTCTTTTTCTTTTCTTTCTTTTTTTTTTTAGAGATTTATTTGTTTATTTGAGAGAGAGAGAGAGCATGCGAGTGGGGGGAGGAGCAGAGGGAGAGAGAGGAGTTCAAGCAGACTCCCCGCTGAGTGCAGAGCCTGATTTGGGGCTCGATCTCATGACCTGACAAAAACCAAGAATCTAGTGCCCAACCGACTTAGCCACTCAGGCGCCCCACACATTCACAGATTCTTAAACAATTGATCCACATCCATGGTGAGAATAGTTGCTGAGTATGTGCCTGAGCATTTGAACGTAGTACACATGGGCTGTTGCAGGGAACTTGCTTCTAGAATTTCACATGAATGACACATGTGGCCTAAATTTAAAAAAGCAAAGCAAAACACATAGACCTGCGGCTTCTTTCCTAATCAATGAATGGTGTATTTAGAAAACATTTTAATAGGTACGCAAAGATGGGCTGGGAGAAGTCTTGTTACTGGGTGTCGTGCAAAAACTTTGGGAGCACAGGACAGTGTATTTGGGAGCACGGGGCAAAGATGTGTTGGCGGTCTTTGGTGTGTTAACATTTGGACTTTCAATATGTCAGTTGGCCATTTAAAAATGGTTTTATTTTTTTATTTTTTAAAAATTTTAAAAAAGGTTAATTTACTTGAGAGAGAGAGCATAAGCGGGAGGAGCAGGGAGAGGGAGAGAGAATTTTAAGCAGACTCCATGCTGGGCTCAGAGCCTGACTCGGGGCTTGATCTCGCAACACTGAGATCATGACCTGAGCTGAAACCAGGAGTCAGACGCTTGCCTGACTGTGCCACTCAGATGCCCCTAAAAATGGTTTTAAAGCAGATTCTTCTGATTTATTCTCTTTTTAAGCTATTGGGGAAAAAATAGCAAGCATTGTGTTTTGGTTTCTGTATGAACAAACTCTACTGAGGCCAGTGAACTTGGGTGTCTTTTCCAGAGAGTCATCAGGAATGATTCCAAAGACAACTTCTAAGCACACAGTAGACATTCAGTTCATGAATGCTAGATGCTGGATGAACACAGCGGAAGTCCGAAGGGGAGGCACTATGGAGTGTCTTCTTCAAAAAGCAAAACCTTGCCTCACTGCCTACCCCCCTCACCGCCGCCTTCCTGCCTGTATGATGCGGTTTTGACCATGAACCCTAGGGTCAGACAGGCTGGATTCCATTCCTGGTGCCATCAATCACCAGGTAGTGACCTTGGCCAAGGAATAGAGCTTCCCTGTGCCTCAATTTCTTCATCTCTAAAATCTATTAAAAAATACGTATCTCACACAACTGTTTGGAGGGTTAAATGAATTAACATGTGAAAACACCTGGAATAATGCCCGGCAATAAGAAAAATGTTTGCCACCATCCTCATTGTCCTCATTATTATTATGAGAGGTGATGCTTTTCATAGCTGCCCATCTAGCAAAGACCACAGGATATTGACCTAAGAATAAAGATTCTCTGTCTCTCCTGAACTTGTAGCATTTTGAGGCACTTCAGGTAGTTCTCAGGACATCAGATACACCCAAGCGAATGATACAAGGATGAGGACATGTCCTCTTCCTGTTAATATGCATAAGCAAAGGGATTGTGGCTGTCTCTGATGACTGCTTCTCTGGAGTTTAAGGCATGTATTTTCTTTGCTGTTGCTTTTGCAGGCATACACACTTGGGGTGGGGTAGAGAAGTGCTGATTTAGGGTTATTTTTTGTAGAAGGGGATAGAATCTTGTTTCCCATGGGGCTGGTTTTCCACTGGGAAACCCTGTTGTTGCCTCTTACAATCAGGTCAGGGCAATGGGAAGAGCTGGACTAAGCAACCATCTTCCATTTTGGTACAGAAAGGATGCTTAGAAACCCAGAGGTTTCCCGTGGAGGTGAAGAATGACACCCATTTTCCTGGTGCAGCTCTCCCAGCCCCTTTCTCCAGTCTGGACTTTAGCTCCCCAGAATTGTGTCTCCCTTGTCCACTTGTGTTCTGGCCAAGAGGGAAGTTACTCTACTTCCCACACAGACCCTGAACCTCTGCCTTCTCTACTTTAAAAAATAATGATTATTATTTTAACCACAGGAATTATTCCTGCTGCTGTTTACTGAGACCAAGAAGGAGCCAGGCACATGCAGTATCATAACATACCTGTGATTATTTACACTTCGCGGACATGTAGACGAAACAGGAGTATGAAATTTGACCTAAGCCCAAGATCGCTTGGCTCGGGAACATGAGGTTGGGCTTCAAGCTTGGACCGTGATTGCGTATCTTGTCCTCTTAACTCATAGTTGTCAGAGCTGCACTGGGGATCTGGTAAGCCTGGGACCTGCAGGGAAATCTGCTTTGTTCACGCTCCTGGCTTTGGCAAAGTTCGCGGAAACCTGGCCGAGGTAGATTTTTCAAGAAATGTGTTTTCATTATACAATTATTCAACTTTGATGTGGAGATGTATTATTCATATAGGAGTAATATAACCATCTGTATTAAATCATCCAATCAGCGTAAATGCCGCTTGTGTGCATGTGCACGCGTGTGCGCACACACACACACACACACACACACACACGTGCGCACGTGCTCTCCCCTGGAGCAGGAATGAGAGGCACATCACATCCTACCTTTGTAGTCCCGATGGCTGTCTTCCATATCCGTAGTCTCCGGGGAGGTATGGGTGGTCTCCTGTCTCTTTCCCTGGTGGCTGCCAAGGCTGTGGGCATGGATTGATTTCAGTTTAAGGGATCCCATTGGAGTGAGGCCCAGAGCCTTTAGCGGGGACTGGATCTGCAGGCAGAGGGACGGAGTGCCTCCCTGGGAGCTATGAGAGCCCCCAAGCCCCTCTATTCTGTTGTGGGAAACTCTTTCTGTGCTTGGTTTCTCCAGGGCTTTGCTATGACTGACTCTTTGCAAATGAATGAGCCCTAATGTGCTGATTCTGGCTATAATTAGTGTGGTTGCTGGCTCTGTGCTTGCCACCCACCTGGCTGTTGGGTTTATGGATATGCAGACCAGGCAGGTGCAGGGGAGCTAGGGGAACCCTCACTGGGAGCCTGCACAGCATCCCAATCATTATGGATAAAGGGCTGTCGCCGGAGCTGGGACTCAGAGTCCTCATTCCTGTGCTTAGACACGGCAGCAGCTTCTGCCACATGCAGACAGAAATACCACTGCTCCATCCTTCTGACTCAGTTCCGGCGTTCATCCGGCACGTTGATGTTGGGCTTCTGCTCTGAGCCAGACACAGTCAGACCGAGTGACGGGAGCAGAATGGACACAGCCAGTGCCATGGTAGAGTTTCTGTCTATGGAGGTGGGCAGTCAAATAATCACACAGATAGAATACGGTTTTGACATGGTGAGAGCTACAAGGCAGCTACTTGGCCCACGGCTTTGCCCCAGCCTGGAAGGCCAGAGGAGCAGAGAGGGTCTCCCTGAGGATGTGATGGTCTGTGGGCTGTGGAGGAGGAGGAGGAGGAGGAGGAGGAGGATTTGCTTGGGGAGGAGGGAGGGGAGGAACACTAGGCAGAACTCACGGACTGGGATAGACTTGGTGGCTGGAGGTGCGCTGTGGAAATTCTCCCCATTCTTTTTTTTTTTTTTTTAAAGACTTTATTTATTTGATAGAGAGAGAGCGAGCACACGCACAAGGAGGGAGGAGTGGGAGAAGCAGGCTCCCTCCTGAGCAGGGAGTCTGGTGTGGGGCTCGATCCCAGGATCCTGAGATCATGACCTAAGCTGAAGGCAGATGCTTAACCGACAGAGCCACCCAGGCATCCCAATTTTCCCCATTCTTTAAGCCAATTTGCAGTCACTGTTCCGATGAGGAGCCCTGCTCTGTGCTCCTGAGTCCTGGGTTTCTTATGGTGTTAGATGCATCCAGGCCCCTGTGAGGGGCTAAATTCTTTAGGGGTGAGAGCCCACCTTTGGTTACCCAGAAGGGCTGCGAACTACCCTTTCTCACCCTAGCTTCCTGCCGCTGGGCTGGCGGGATGCCTCCCAAATTCTGTCTCCTGCCTGAGTCACAACCTGGGGAGGCCAGGGAAGGGTTAGGAGGGATTGAGCCTGACTGAGCAGCCCCCAGCCCCGCAGACTTCTACCTTGGTCTTTCCATCACAGCAAGACCTGGCAGACTGCAGCGGAGAAGGAGTGGCTGGCCCGGCCACCCGTCATGCCTTGCAGAGTATGTTTGACCCTTTCCAGGGCAGGCTGTCAGGATGCGAGGCTCACAGCCTACTCTGGCTTTCATTTCCACTTACTCACAGCAAAATTTAGAGTGATGAGTCCTTCTCTGTGCTGGGCCAAGTTTCCCGGTAGAGCAGGAGACATCAGTTCATTTAGCAAACATTTATTGCACACCCTGATGTGTCATGCCCTGAGTCCCTGGGCTCTGGGGTCTGGGGCCTCTGTCCCCTGTCCACAGGGGCTCCCAGCCCGTGGTAGTGCCGGGCCCCTCCACCTCTCTGAACTAGTCTGCAAGGTGGGGGGAGGTGAGTGAAATCCCATATCACACAGGGCTTTGTATTCTGGGGAGGGAGACGGCTGGCCAACCCCAGGAAAATCTTAGTAGTTTCCCGTGTACAACCAAAGAGCATTCCCAGGGGCTGGGCTGGGGCCCTAACTGGGGTGATCTCATTGCATCGTCCAGCTGGACAGTGAACCAGAGCTTCTCCCGTATTTCTTTCCTTATAGAAGACGGCTCCGAGGGTCTTGAAGCATGGAGTGCTTTGCGGTGGCCACCAGAAACAGCGGGCCAGGTATCACGATGGGGAAAGATGGGGACGGAGGGAAGGAGCCCTCCTCTCCACCCCAGGACCCCTGAAGTGTTCTGGGGGAGTTTGTCTGTGGTCATGGGATGCCCACCTGGGACCACTGCTCCTATCTGCTGCAACCTCGGGGGACCCCTCGGTCCGTTGCAGAATGAGGCGGTGCTCCCGCTCGGAGTCACTGGGCTTTACATACTCCATGAGCTCATCTAAGAGGCAGCTCAGTTGTCGTGGTGCAGAGCCAGGCTCTGGAGTGGGATTGCCCGGCTATGTCGTCCTGGGCTAGTAGCAGAGCTTCTGGAGCTTTCTTGTGGGTAAGATGGAAGTGCAAATACCACACGTTGTGCGGATAGAGCAGAAAGCGCACATAATGTCTTTTGTGGAGTGGCTGGCACAAAGTCGGTGTCAACCAGGATGGATGTTGCTACCTGCATCTGTTACTCTTCCTGTCATGCTCTAGGCAGAAAGGTTATGCATCATTCCATGCTCAGGTAGAGTACGTGCTGCTGCTTGAAATGCTGGAATGAGGCCCAGGGCTCTCTGAACCCCTCCTGCTACGGGAACTGGCTTTCCTAGGGAAAGTCAGGTTGACCTCCTGCTGTTGCTCTTGACAACTGCTGTTGGGTGAAATGCGTTCTCTATACCCTTCGTGTTGGAGCTGTGGTGTGGTCTGCCCAGCCAGCATCGTTGGAATCGCTAGAGGCTTCTTAGGAATGCAGCATCTGGGTGGCTGCCCCTTGCCCACCCCCAGACCCAATGCAGGAGAACCTGCAGGTTAACAAGATCCCAGGTGATTCATATGCACCTTAAAGTTCGAGAAGCCTGCTTGCCCTCATATCAGCTCATGGGAATTAAGCTCTCACTATATTTTCGGTGTGGTGGGTCAAGGGTACAGATGGGCAGAAGAGGGGGGAGGAATGAGCAGATGAGACAACTGGAAAACCAATAGAACTTGACCTGGGACTTTCTGCCTCCCATCAGCTGTCACACTGAACCTCATTCACCTGTTGACTCCTCCCATAGGTGAGCTCCTGGGGCAGGGTCTCTGCTGTCCCCAGCAAATGCCCTCCATGCCAGTTCACCCCTTGGCTCACAGTAGGACTCAATAAATGTCTGATTAATTGCAACAAAATGATTTCCATGGACGTGTGAGTTTTCTCCTTGGTTCTGACAGCCAGGTGCAGATGTCGGTGAGGCAGTGGACTGGAAGGAGCGAGAACTCACTGGGTTTCCTTCTGTGTTTCCTTGGCTACCCCCCTCAGTATGGGATTGCCCATGCCATGGTCCTGGACTTTCTGCCTTGAGCTGTACTGTTTCGCCCAGATAGCTTTAGATCCATGCCTTGGTGGTGCATTTACATCTCTAGCCCTGATGACTAGGCTCCTAGGACAGCTGCCTATTGGACATTTTCATTTAAGAGTTGTTTTGTTGGGTACCCGGTGGCAGACAGAGTCTGAGATAGGGATTCTGGTGCATGAGATTTACTGAGAGCATGCTCTCAGGGGAAAGTGAGCAAGGGAAACAGGATAGGGTAGGAGAGGAGACTTGCAAAGTTATGGTGCCACTTCCTTATATGTGGAATCTAAAAAAGTCAAGCTCATAGAAATAGTAGAATGTGGTTGCCAGCAGCTGGAGGTGGGGAATAGGGAGATATTGGCTAAAGGGTATGAACTTATAGTTATAAGAGGAATAAATTGTAGGGATCTAATGTACAGTATGGAGACTATAGTTGGTAGTAATCTAGTGTATACTTGAAAGTCACCAAGAGAGTAGATCTGAAGTGTTCCCATCATGCAAAAGAAGGTAACTATGTGAGGTTGCCTTGTTAATTAGCTTAATTATGGTAATCATTTCACACTGTATACATATATCAAAACATCATGTAGTATGCCTTAAATAAATACAATTTTTATTTTTCAATTATGCTTCAGTAAGCTGGGGGGGAAAAACCAGGTGGTGCCAGATAATCTCTGGCCTCGGCCTGATCTTGGCCTGATCGGGGGTGGGGGAGTGGGGGTGCTGGGTGTGTGGGGAAGGCAGGCACACACCTCCCTGTGTCCGCTGGTGGAGTGGCTGCCTTCATAAGGCAGTTCTGCACTTGCAGCAAATGGGTGATAGATGCACCAGCCTGAAAACAGGATCTGTGTGGGGTATCAGTGGCACCTACTACCGACGTCCAGTAAACATCTATGACTTAATAAGCCTCAGATTGTTCTTCCCGTGCAAGCTGACTCCTCCCCAGACTTGCTTATCTCAGTAAATGGTACTACCATTCACCCGTTTGCTCAAGCCCAAAATCTAGAGATCACTCTGGGTCCATTTTTTTCCCCCTTAACTACTCACATCTGGTACATCAGAAAATCCCATAGAGTCTGCCTCCAGACCCTCTCCCATCTGTACTGACTTCTGTCTCTCCAGTACTCTGACCAATCCTGTCAAATCGCTCCCAAACCACTATCCTACTCTAAGCTGCTTCCCTCATCTTTTGGGCCTGGATAGCGTCAATGACCTCAATGTTGGTTTCCCTGCGTTTTTCTTACCCTCTTCGAAAAGTCCCTGGGGTGAGTCTTTTCTTTTTTCTTTCTTTCTTTTTTAAAGGACTTTAGTTTTGAGAGCAGTTTTAGATCTGCAGCAAAATGAAAAGGAAGGCACAGAAATTTCCCCTACAGCCTCTGCCCCCACACGTGCACCGCCTCCCTCATTATCAGCTTCCCCCAGCGGAGTAGGACATTTATTACAGCTGGTGAACCTACACTGACACATCGTAATCACCCAAAGTCCGAAGTCGTTTACATTAGGGGTCCCTCCTGGTGCTGTACATTTTGTGGGTTTGGACAAATGTTGAATGGCCTGATTCTACCATTGCGGTATCGTGCAGTGTGTTTTCACTGTCCCCCAGAATCCCCCAGATTCATCCCTCTCCTGCAACCCCTGATATTTTTACTGTCTCCTTAGTATTGCATTTTCCAGGATGCCCCTGAGTTGGAGCCCTAGAATACGTAGCCTTTTCAGATTGGTTTCCTTCACTTAGTAATACGCATTTCGGTTTCCTCCATGTGTTTCATGATAGCTTGTTTCTTTTTGATGCTGAATAATAGTCCATTCTCTGGATGTACCCCCAGATTATCTATCCAGCCACCTACTCAAGGACCTCTCGGTAGCTCCCAAGCTCTGGCAATCACGAATAAAGCTGCTATAAGGATCCATGGGGAGGTTTCGGTGTCGACGTAGGTTTTCATTTCCTTTGGGTAAATACCAAGGAGCACGATTGCTGGGTCATAGGGGGCAAGTTGGCTTACTTTTGTAAGAAACTGTGATTGTTTTCCAGAGTGGCTGCAGTGTTCTGCCTCCCCATGAGCAGGGGATGAGAGCACCCTGGATTTTGTGTGGGTAGCACATCTTGACCTTCGAGTCTCTGCTCAAGTGTTTCCCCACCCCCAACTGTCTCATCTTTCTTTGACCTCATGAGCTCGTCACTTGCTACGCTGGTGTTACCCGGTTCTGCTTCCTTCAGAGCACATATTACTGTCTGAAATGGTTTGTCCTTTTATTTCTGTGTGTCTGTCCCAGCCCCCTAAGATGTCAAGCCTGTGAGAGCAGGGGCCTCATGTGTCCCACTCACTGCCGCATCCCCAGTACTAAGAACAGTGCCGGGCACATAATAGGCTCAAGTGTTTGTTGACTGAATGACTGCACCCCGGGAGACTCGAGAGCTGCCAGCTCTCTGGGCCCCTCTCAGGGGCCCAGTTAAGGTCAGGCCACTCCATCCATGGTAGGTTAGAAGTTGTTCTTTTTCCAACTTTCTTCTTATCAAAATAAGCAAAGCAGGAAATGAAACCCAGTTTCCTGCTTATACCTCAGACCACCAGGAAAGACAAGTTCTGGAAAAGTCTGAGCACACCCTGGAGTGGTGCGCTGGCTCTTCCCAACTGAAGGTGCACCTCCCTGGGGCCCTGTTAGCTGCCCACAAGGGGCTCATTTCAGGGCCCCTCCGGCATGGAGGCCTGTGGAGCTGGTTAGTATCACGGCCTTTCACATTTTTTCCCCCCGACTCCTGACTTGGTATTCCCAAAGCTCTGATGAGGTCTGGACATTGCGTGTCTGGGGAACAGACACAAATGAACTATGTTCTCCTGGATGACACCTTTGTTTGAAGAACAAGAAGCAGCATTTTCCTGTTGGGAGAGTCTTAGGGCATAATGAAGTTAAGCCATTCAGGCCTCTGAATCGTGCTCTGGGAGGTTTCGGAAGGAGGACCAGTATCCAGAACAATCGCTCCCCTGTGGAGAG
Source organism: Enhydra lutris kenyoni (assembly GCF_002288905.1). Lineage (NCBI taxonomy): Eukaryota > Metazoa > Chordata > Mammalia > Carnivora > Mustelidae > Enhydra > Enhydra lutris. The sequence continues at coordinate 2,797,217 of NW_019154104.1, forward strand.
CCAGGTTGAATCTTGGCTTTTGATTTTGTGCCCCAGAGGACTGAGCCATCCTCCCTGCCTTAGGTTCCGGGTCAGGTGACAGTCCCCATAACTTTGAAAGCACCGGGAAGGGAAAGTGGAAAGAATAGGGCTCTGGGGGCTGGGCTCTTGTCGTTTCTCACTCTCGTGGCCTCCAGTCCTAGAGGCCCTGCAGAGTATCAAATGGCCTTTTCTTCAGAGACCACAGAACCCAACTTTTGTCCCACAGCCAGCGCTCTGAGCAATCCTGTCAAATCACTCCCAAATCAGCCTCCTCAATTCATACTCTGTGCTCCCCAGTGGGGCACAGTCGGGGACCACGGACACCTGCCCGGCTCTCAGCTAACGCTCCTGGGGCAGAATGGCACATAGGCACCAAGTGACTGGTCTTGGATGTTGAATGGTGGGAAGTACATCGGAGTAAGAAGAGCTCACTGAAAGCCGTGTTCCAGCTGTTCTTTACGTGGGGACCTTGAGGATGTTCCTTGGCCTCTCTGAACCTCAGTTCAGGTGCCCAGGACCGCGCACCCATTGCCGTGTTACGACGTGGGCGACAATAATGGCCATTTGTGAGCACTCACTCAGTGCCGGGCATGATTTTGCCTTCTTTACATGCCTTCACTTTGCTTGTGCCATCCTTATGTACTGGTTCTGTCGTCATGCCCGTTTCACAGCTGCGGGGACTGAGGCACGGAGGAGTTAAACAGCACATCCAAGGCCACAAACAAAGTGCGAGGGGTGGAAGCGCTACACTTATTTCCCCTGACCACTTGAGATAATATATGCAGAATGTGTTTTGTGAGTGTTGGCCAACTTCCATTGCTTCGGCGTTACCCACCCAGGCAGGCTTCACAAGGTCTGGGCCCGGGGCTTGGTTTTGGAGGTCGTTGACATCTGAGCATTTGCTGCGTGTGTGCTGGGACCCACAAACGCCAGACAGGAAGGGCCTTTCGATTGCTTGAGAATGTGAGGGGGCTGGCAGGATAGGGAGCTGAGCTCAGTAACATGGTAAGAGGAAACCTCTCACCCATGCCAGAAAACCTCAGAGGGAGTGCAGGATTGCATGGGGCCAGGCCACTTCTCCGGCCACTTCTCCTTCCTCTGGTTTTCTGGAGGGAAGCTGGATGGGCCTGGTCCTCCGTCCTTGCTCACATCTGAACCAAGCATTTGGCAAGACTGATCACTGATCAAGGTGACTTCCAAGCCACCTTGGCCGGGGGAAATGGAGCAGAGTTCCCCTCTGTCCAGTAACGTGAAGCTAAGAGGGAGGAAACTAGAAACGGAAGAAACAGAAGGCCGGGGTCTGCGTGCGGAAGAGAAGGTGACTGGGAACTGGACAAGGAGAGCCACTGGGTTTTGATGCACTCGGCTTCCTGCCGAAGAGAAGGGATGCTTCTCATAAACCCGGGAAGCTTCAGACCTCAGGCCCGCACTGGACAAGAGACTTGCCCAAGGCCTGGAGGAGACTATGCACTCATAGACTGTGAGTGTTTGCTGCTGGCCCCCAGGCTGGGAAACGGGAGGTCAGGCTGACCGGGGAGCCCGCCTCCTCCTCCAGGAAGCGGGCAGGCTTCCTCAGCTGTGCTGTGCCCACGTGCAGCTCTGATTTATTTCAAGATTTTCCTTGTGTGAATCAAAGATGGCTTTTCTTGGCAAATCAAGACTTTTTCAGAAAGCAAAAATGCAGTCTCCTCATAGCTTGGGTCATCGTAATCCCCTGTTTATGCAGGTTTAGTGTGTTTGAGGCCAGATCCAGAGGCAGCCAGGGGTGAGGGTCCAGCCCAGTCCAGAGAGCTTTGTAGCTGGATTTGCGCACTCCGGCGTGGTTCCAGCTCTGGATCTTTCTGGTCGTTGGTGCAGGTAGTATGGCTGTATGCCCTGGGTTTCCTCTGTGCCCGTCTTTGGGGGCGCTCTTCAGTGGGCCCTTTATCTGCTTCCTGGGACCTTTATTTCAGAGTGCAACTGATATAGGAACCCACCGAACATAACAATTTGGGAGAAAATCTAGATTAATTTGTTTTGCCCAATTAATGTGCTTATCTGGGTAGAGTTACTAATATTACATATCTTCATAGCCCAAATAGTTATATCATGCATATATACATATATACAAATATATACATCTATATGTGTAAACACATGTACGTGTGTGTGTTCACATACATACATACATACATACACATACTTCCTTTGCTTATGTCTATTCTTATTTTCTACCTTCATCATAAATTCACCAAGGATGGGTCAGGAGAACCTACCTCTTTAACTCCCAAGTGATAGAGATGGTATAGGTGCTGGGACAGAGACAGATACCTTTCTGGAGAGGAAATGACCGTCTGGAAATCTGTCTACACTGGAGTGGCAACTCTCTGGAGGGTCTGGATCTCTCTAACAGAGGATCTCTTCAAAGGACTGGAGAGACAAGGTTACAAGCTGCATAGGAAGAGACCTTCTAGAGGACAGGGTCTGCCACAGCCAAGGTCCCTGGGGGCTCTACACCAACCCATTGGAGGAGGAAGAGGAAGCTGGGACCATTCCACATGCTGAAGTCTTTCTCCTCCATTCCTTACTTCCTCTTTCTCCCCCATCGGATTTTGGTCTGAGGATAGTGGAGTGGTCCTAACAAAGACAGCCACCATTTATCTAGCATTTGCAAAGTGCCGGGTGTTGTGCTAAGTGCTTTATAAGCACCCTTTCAGTAGTTCTCGTGACAAATCTATGGAATGGAATTATTCTTATTTTACCAGTGAAGCAGCTAAGGCTCAGAGAGGTTAGATGACTGTCCTGAGGTCACACAGCAAGTAAGTGGTGGTGCTGGGATTTGAAATCCTGGTCTGATTCTAAAGGTCATGGTCTTAAATACTGTGCTAGCTTGGCCACAGAAATGCCTGAGAAACCAAGTGCCTTCCAGGGTGCTGGGATGAGTGTGTTAGACAGATGTTCTGGAAGCCATTTGAAAGTTAATCCCGGGACAAAGGGTACTGAATCTGGGAGGCTTCTTTAGGCATCCAAGCTCCCCAGAGAGCGGGGGGTGGGGCAGAGAGCCAGCTATGTGATCTCCAGTGGAAAGTACAATAAGGAGTTTCTTGGGGCTGGATTAAACACAGGTGGGACTTCTTAGTAGTCACTTGGATTTTGGCCAGACTCCATGGGGCTTGCTTCTCGGTGTGGACATGGAAGGAGGCAAGGCCCGGGGCGGGATGGTGGGGCGGGGTTTGCTTCAGGCTGGCAAAGGAGAGAAGCCTTCCTACAAAGAAACCTCTTTGTGGTATGTGCACCAAGCTGGGGATAGTCACTTTTCTGGAGGTTCAAGTAAGGGCTGGTACACGACTCCCCAGGGAACTGCTGAGCTCTACACCCACTGTGGTCTTCATCTAAGGAGGTGGGGGCAGGCCAGGGGGGTGTCACGGAGCCTGAGAGAGCAGCCTGAGCCCTAGGTCTGCTTCTGGGTCATTCCTGGCCCTGTTCCATCCTCTGCCTCCACCCTGTCTCCGCCCCTGGAGATGGACTCCCCTGCTGGCCCCCTTCTCATCTCTGCACATCTCTGGCCAGGTCACCGGGTGACTACAAGGTTGGTCTCATGAGTCAGCTGCTGGGCCACCTCACCCAGGAGGTCTGTGTGGCATTTGTCTTGTGCCCAAGATGTTTCTGAGGGAGGCTGGGTCTGTGCTTGGGGCGAGGGTCAGGGGCTATTGAGTGTTCTGTGGAACATTAGTTTCAATCGCCTGGACCAGGCTGTGGCTTTGGGGAAGGATCTTTCCCTTTGGCAGCCGACAGGGTGCAGAGTAACACCACCCAGCCACTTCCCCACACTCCTGGGTAGGAGCCAGCAGCCGGGTCCCTGGGTGGAGTTGGGAGGGTCAGAGGTGTGAGGAAGTGGGCCCCCTGGGACACTAGAGCCCGAGTCGCTGGCATCCAGGGTCTGGGCTTGGGAAAGCTCTCTCTCCAGGGGGACCCACAGAGATGGTCCCAAGAGGAGCCTGGTTGGCGACAGAGTGCTCCTGCCACTCCCTCCCTGACAAGGACACTCATCCGGCCGCAGTGCCTAAAGCAGCGGCTGTTGGCCTGGAGCAGGGAATGCAGGAGGTGACCTAATTACATCGCGTTTACTAAGGCAGGCTGGAACCAGAAGATGGGGACAGCCATTTCCAGAATCTTCCTCTAAACCACCTCCTGTATTGATTCTTTCTTTCCATCCCCACTGCCACCGGGTAGCCCAGGCCCCTGTCAGCACCTCCTGTCTGGATTTCCGCCAGGGCCTTCTCACTGCCCATTCTGCGTTTACTCTCTCGGCCGCCAGCCCTTCTCCCCGCCTCGGTCCGAGGAGCCAGCGGAAAACACCAGTTTTATGAAGTGACTTTCCTACACAGGCCTCCACGGGGGCCTTCTGGCCTGGTGGAAGGGGGCACCCCGCTGCGCCTTCATGCCGACCTTCCTAGGCAGCTTCCTGCGCACGCTCTCCCTTCCTCCTCTGGGCCGTGAGCGCGCACCGATTTACCCTTCAAGGACCCCACATCCAACCCCCTCCGAGGGGTCCTCTGTGGCCTCAACTCCTTCTTCTCCCAGATCTCCTGCCCCACCTGCTGTCCTGCTTCAGACGACCAGTCAGGGAGGCCCTAGGGTCTCCAGTGACAATATGTGGAACTGTGGAATGCAGTTTGAAAAACCCTGATTGAGTAGATAACGGAAGTAATAATATAGTGATAGCTTAAGATTTACCAGGAGCCTTTCATGCGCCAACCTACTCTTTCATCTGCAGATCAACCATTGGCAGAAACGGCTCTTTTTCCTTGTCTTGAGAGAGGAGGATACTAAGACTCACAGAGGTTAAGTATCTTAAATGAGGTCCACAGTCCAGGGATGGGATCCCGGGTTTGTCTACTCCAAGTCTATACTTTTGACACCTGCATTTTCTGCCAGGGGCAGACGACCCTCCCAAACAATACCTTCTTGGCTGTGCCCTGTGAAAGGCTCAGATCTGGTTCCTGCTAAAAACATCACAGCTGTCTGACAGTTGGGGTTTTGAGCTAGTCTGGTATGCATCTTGCCCCCTACTCATAAATGAGGACAAACCCTTTTCCCCCACATCAGAAATAGAATGGCATGGCCTCTGAGCTCTGTCCCTGATGTTTTTACCTGCTGGAAACAGCTCTCAGCCAGGTGAGATGGGAAGATGGAGTGGAGCTGGACCGCAGGAACCGGAAGTATTGGGTCCTGGGAAACTTTTTTGCTGGGGACCAGGTGCCGTGGCCTGGGAAGGATCCCAAATCTTTGTTTTGTCTCACTCTTCTCCACTGCCCTCCTGTCCCATTTTTTTTTTTTTTTTAAAGGGATTGGGAGGCAGGAGGCAAGAATGTGGTAGCTGGGTCATAGGAATCTGTATTTTCTTTATTCAGTTGTGCAAGGACATAACCATGTCAGACTGAATTTTTAAAACTCTGAGACTTTATGTAGCCCAAAGCTAGATCAGGTGACTCTTTTTTTTTTTTTTTCTTAAAGATTTTATTTATTTGTTTGAGAGAGAGACAGCACACACAGAGGAAAAGGGAGAAGCAGACTCCCTGATGAGCAGGGGACCAGATGTGGGGCTTGATCCTAGGTTCCTGGGATCATGACCTGAGCCAAAGACAGATGCTTAACGAATTAAGCCACCCAGGGGCCCTTTCTTTCTTTCTTTCTTTCTTTCTTTCTTTCTTTCTTTCTTTCTTTCTTTTTGTAGATCAGGTAACCCTGTGGGTCCTCACATGGTGTGTTGGCCTGTGATATTGTGGAGTCATAGGTCTGTCTCTGGGTTCTGACTGTGTGAACCTGAGCAATTGCTTGACTTTCCTGAGCTTTGGTTTTCTCATCTGCAAAATGGAATGCAAAATATTACGTCTTGGGTTGTTGTCAGGACTGATGAAAAGCATTCAAATATGATGCCCAGCACTGTACCTGGCACCCAGAAGTCATATAATAAATGAGAATTCCCCCCAAATTTATTTCTGCAATGCCTCTGCCTCTCCAACTTTCTCTTTCTGCTTTGAAAATGTCGCTGGGCAATTAGGTGTTTTATAGTCTAGGTTAGGTAAATACAGTCTTCTTTCTTGGAACTTCTGCACTAAAATATAGTGTTTTTTTGGTGGATACCGAGACTCCAACAGATTTAGATCTGGCATGGAGAATCTATTTAAAGCAAAGAAGCTTCTACTTTTTTTTTTTTTTTTTAAAGATTTTATTTATTTATTTGAGAGAGAGAGACAGTGAGAGAGAGCATGAGCGAGGAGAAGGTCAGAGGGAGAAGCAGACTCCCCATGGAGCCGGGAGCCCGATGTGGGACTCGATCCCAGGACCCCGGGATCATGACCTGAGCCGAAGGCAGTTGTCCAACCAACTGAGCCACCCAGGCGTCCCAAGAAGCTTCTACTTTAAGCATGTTCTTCCAATATGCTTTAAAACGCATCAGGGCTTAGGAGGATATATCTATTGAGGTAAAAAGGGGCAATTTAGAAATTGTCTTTTTCTGCTTTCCCTACAAGGATAGTTTCTTGGATAAGATCAAACGTTCCAGCACATTACCCTTAGCGCTAATCCTCTTGGAGGCCAGGCTGGGAGACAGTTATCTCTGGAACTTTTTTTTTTTTTTCAAAGATTTGTTTTTATTTTGAGGGAGCAAGAGCACCTGTGCAAGCACAAATGGGAGGGGCAGAGGGAGAGGGAGAGAGAATCCCAAGCAGACTCTGCTCTCAGCGTGGAGCCCAATGCAGGGCTCGATCTCACAACCCTGAGATCACCACCTGAGCCGAAACCAAGAGTCAGATGCTTAACTGACTGTATCACCCAGGTGCCCCTCATCTCCTGATCTTGATGTGGCCTGAGTACTCATGCTAGCTGGAACTACACCGTCTTCTGGCGGGTTCTCTGGGTTCTCCTTTGAGTCAGTCTGTTTTTCTGGGTTAACTGAGGAAGAGCATCATCTCTTCTGGGGCGGGGAGGGGTAGCCGTGTTGTGATTCAGACTGAGAAGAGCCTTCCACAAGGTATCTGCTGCACGTGGGAGGCATGTGCTGCTTCGGCCCACCCTGTCCTTGAAGTCCGCCTGCGTCCCGACTTGGTAGCCTGGCAGCCCCAAGGACTTAGAAGGACGTCATGCGTATGTGATATACGAACTGCAGGGTTGTAGAGACACAGCGCAGCCCCCGTACGTCATGTCAGAAAGCCCAAGAAGCCCAATTCCTTGCTTGGATGTGCCCCGCGGTGCTCCCAGATAGACTCAGCCTACCCTCTGCCCTATGGTTCCCCCAGGCTTGCTTACCAGACACCAGCTGCCCGGCGCAAAGGTAGGTGCCCTCTCCCTCAGATTGTCTGGCCTGGTGTTTGAGGGAGATGTGGACGTAAGGGTTATGAATGTCTGGACTAAAAGAAAAAGATTCCCTAAAGTAAAATACAGGCTTTTATCCTTCAAAGAAAGACTTTCTCTGTGCCCGGGAACCAGAAGGGTTGGAAAGCAGAAGAACCATTCTCTCTCTCCCACAGGAGGGGGCTTGCTTTGGTTTTCCACTAATCTTCCATTCCTGCCTGTAGAATTTGACATGGTTCTATTTACTTTTCCTTGGCCCAGTTTGGGTCAACAGGATTTCTCCCCTGCCCAGAACAGCCGCACGCTTGTGTGAAGTCAGACGTGAGCCTGGGCTCTGGACAGCAGTAATTAATCCTTGTCTGAGCGACGCAGTGGGGATTTTCAGCCCAAGATGGGCTGACAGCACTGGGGGTTTTACATGGCACATGGCCGTCCTGCATGGGCCAAACTATTTCTTTTTCTCTTTTGTCTGTAAGCGACTTTACAGGCAGTGTGCGTGCGTGTATATGTGTGCGCACGCGTGCACATGCGCCTGCCCGTGTGGGTGAGGGCACGTGTGTGTACGTGTATGTGTATTTGGTGATCTGGAGCCCAGCCCCAGAACAGCAGGACCTTCAGATGACCATGGAAATAGCAGTAAAAAAACACACACAGTGTGAGCACACACAGCCCAACCCAATTCGGGGACAGAGCAAGACTGAGATTTCCTCTAGTTTCACTCTCTGCTTGCTCAGCCTTCATCCCCAGGGCTTAGTGCTGTAAGGGGGTGCATTTCCCCAAGTGCCTCTTCCTCTGTTATCTCCCTTGTCTATAGAAATCGCCCCACAGCGTAAGCGGATATGAAAATGAGCCTGTATATGTATATGCCATAGTATCTCGACCGAATGAAACAGGCCTTAAAATGACAGTTTCCCTTTGTGATAATCACATGGCACTGAAAGTACACTAGTTTCTGCATTTAGTTATGAGGGAACTATGAAATAATTCCCAGGAGCCTGGAGGGTGTACCACTCCTGCCCCTTCCTCCCGCCATGTTTAGACTTTGCGTGGGAGTGTTTTATCTCGGGTGGGCTGCGGTGGGGCTGGTGTTGATAATGAGAGCAGTCGATGGTGCTGCAGCATACGCGAGTGGACACATACCTTCTAAGGTCGGAAAACTAACAGCAGCAGCACCAAGAATCCCAAGCGGCCCTCTGGCAGGATGAGAAAGGAGACTTGGCCAGTGTCTGTTTTTCGGGTGGAGTGAGTCAGTCCTAAAGGAGGCTTGTGGGCCTCTCCACCACCCAGGATGCTGGGGAGGGGGGTGCTAGTCATGTAAGGAGTGACAGCAGGAAGCACACCACAGGGTGTTGGGCTCAAATGGCCCAACTGGCCTATTGTAGGAGGAACCAGGAGCGTCCGCTCATGACTTCCGTGGGTGGTGGCAGGGCTCACTAAACAGGGTCTCTGTTCACTTCCTCTAGGGAACATATTGTCATGTGGAAGGACTTAGATCTGAGAGTGCAAGGCAAAGCCATGAGGGGAGGGAAATAGACTTCTGGTGCTGTTGCTTTCTCAAGTCACTTAGCTGGCAGCTCTCTTCTTCAATGTGCTTGACCCCAGACTCTTGAACCAAAGCTAGTGATGGTGCCCAGCCCCCACCCCAGAAGATAGTTCCGAGAGTGTGTGCATTTGCACACACGCACATGCAGGTGTCCATACCGTGGACACACGCATACTCCTTAGTCTTGAACAGATTCAGCTGACTAGCTCTTTTTGGGGAGAACTGTCCAACTCCTACCCACCCCAAACTCTCCATCCTCCTCTGGGCCAAGTGTCGTGAACTTTATTTCTGCCACATTCTGAGCTACTGAGGGATTTTATTGACCAGCCTGGGAGCCTGACAACCATACGCTGTGTCACTGTTGTGGAAAACTGATCTCCAGATTTTCAGTTAGCCTCTGCAAATTCTTCCTAAGCTCGGGACTGCTCGTTTTGACTTCCACAGCCTGCGAAGTAGACTTCACTCCCATTTGTCTCTGTCCTTACAACGGATATTTCCAAACCTCTTCTGTCTGTGTCTAACAAAAATGGCACCACATTTACCTTTACTCCCAAATTGCAGTGACTTCAAGACCCTCATCTGCTCAAACAGCATTGGGGTGCTTTAACTATTTCCATGAATTAGTCATGATTTTCCCCTTTGCCCAAAGGAACCTCATTGCTGGCAGTGCCCACCGTGAGAACACCAGAGTCTGTACCAGCGGAATTCTCTCCCGCTGCTGCCAAAGCCGTTGACTCGGTTGCCAGAGCTGGGCTGGGTTTCATGCAGGGGTGGGGAGAAGACCTGTCTCCTTTCTGTGTCTCTTTGTCACCTAAGCCCTCGAGGAGCTCTGTGCATGCCTAGAATCTCTCCAAGTGATCTTGAGTCTCTTGAACATCTTTTTCAGGTTCTGTACCTCCCACTTTGCCCAGAGCCCCATCCAGTCTCCTGTGAAAACAATTCTGTTTCTGGGACCTTGTCCTTCCAGCCAGAGGGGCTCAGTTACTGCCCCACTCCCAGCTTTATTGGAACTAATCCCAGACACCCACCACCCCCATAGTCAGTAGCCCCGATCCTGACCAATCTCCTTGCTCACTCCCCGAGTCGTAAAACCCATGTCACATATCCCTGGGCATACAAGGGTACTAGGGACAGTGGGACAGAGTATGGGGGGGGCAGGGCCAGGGTGTACAGGAGTCATGTCTGGGTCCCACTGCCACTGGCCAGCATGTTCAGTGACACATTAGATAGTCCCACTCATAGCAACACCCAGTGAAAACTTGGAGCATATCTCTGGGCAGAGCCTGTGAGAATGTTCAGGATAACCTTGTAAGGAGCCACCGGACAGAATAAATCGTTCCTGCCAGGTGGAGAGATAGTGCTCATGTAGCAGATCCTTACCACCAGATGTGTGTGTCCCTGGGATACACACACAGCTGTTTGGTTCTTGATGCTCTTGGCTCATCCAGTGGGCATCCCCAGCCACTTCCTCGGCTCCCGTATGCCCCTTCTTCATTGCTGCTGCATGTGGCTCTCGTAACTTCCTGATCAGTCTCTGTGGTCTTTCCTACCTCTGACAGGGATTTCCACAGCTCGGGTCTGACCTTTTCTTTTACTTCCTTCACTGGCTTCCAATTCTTAAAAAGAAAGGAAGGGAGGAAGGAAAGAAGGTGGTAAGGATGGAAGGAAGGAAGGAAGGGAGGAAAGAGAGAGGGAAAGAAGGAAAGAAGGAAAGAAAGAAAGAAAGAAAGAAAGAAAGAAAGAAAGAAAGAAAAAGACAACTTGGAATTTTCAAGACCCTCTGTGTTCTTGCCCCCAACCTGGCCCTAGAGCCTTATTTCTCCCTAAATGGTAATTCCTAATCTTTCATTCATTCATTCATTTGTTTATTTATTTATTATTTTAAAAGATTTTTATTTGTTTATTTGACAGAGAGAGAGACAGTGATAGAGGGAACACAAGCAGAGGGAGTGGCAGAGGGAGAAGCAGGCTTCCCACTGAGCAGGGAGCCCCACGTGGGGCTCGATCCCAGGGCTCCTGGACCATGACCCGAACCAAAGGCAGATGCTCAACAACTGAGCCACCCAGGTGACCCCCTAATCTATTTTTTAAAATGAGTTTGTGGGGCGCCTAGGTGGCTCAGTCAGTTAAGCATTTGCCTTTGGCTCAGGTCATGATCGCAGAGTCCTGGGATCAAGCCCTGCATGGGGCTCCCTGCTCAACGGGGAGTCTGCTTCTCCCTCTCCCTTGGCCCCTCCTGCCTGCTCTTGCTCTTTCATGCGCTCTCTCAATTAAATAAATCAAATCTAAAAAGAAAAAAGATAAGTTTGCTTCTTTACTTCTGCATACCCGCACTGTTTCTCAGGATGCCTTTCTGACATCCCTCCCTATTGATGGCGTCTTCTCTGAGAAATCCTCCTGGATCCTTCTAGTCTGAATGGACTTCTTACTCAGACCCCACAGAACAGGGGGGCAGCTGTTCTGTCCTCAGCACTCAGCATAGCCCAGGGGCATAACAGGTGCTCAGTCATTCTTTGCTGAATGGATGCCTCTTTTGTCTTTCTTTTCTTTCCTCTCCTCTTTTCCCTCTCTCTTTTTTCAAGAGTTGGCTCTCTTGGACTTCTTGGCACCCTATTTTCAAACACGCCATCCTTTTGTCTGAGACGTGGACTTTGCTTCCTGGTTGCTGGTGTTGCAAATTCAGTCCCTATGGAACCAGCTGTGTACATGCTAGTCTTTGCGACTAGCTCAGCTTTGGAGGACAGGGCCTTTGTTCTTGCTTTGTTTCATCATCCCCAGTGCACCTAGCAAGATGCCTGGTAATCTGAGGCAGTGGGCAGAGAAATCTCCAGAAACCTCTTTTACAGCCTATGGGAGGTCCGATGTGCCATTCAAAGCAAACATGTTTTGGCATTATTTTTCTTTAGTTTTATGGTTATTTTTGGTTATTGAGATATGATCTACTTACAGTACAGTTCACTCTTTTTAGGTATACACTTTTTTATGATTTTTAATGTTTATGTAGTTGTGTGACCACCAACATAACCCAGATAGAGACTAGTCTCCCCACCCCCATTCTCTCACGCTTCTCCTCCCTCCAACCCCAGGCAATCACTGATATCTGAATAGTTTTGCCTTTTCCAGATTGTCATATAAATGGAGCCATGCAGTATGTGGCTTTTTGAATCTGGCTTCTTTCACTTACAATCATGCTTCCTTTTTTTTTTGGAAATTTGATAACGCGGACCCTAACCCACACTTTATCTGCTCCACATTTCTCGTAGACTGTCCAGGGGCACGCACGGGGAGTGATCGGGTCTGTGTGAACTGCCAGCGTCTGAGTCCCCCCTACCTTGCAGTGTTATTAGTACTTCTTTGGACCCAGGGTCCCAGCTGCTTTGTCAAACCCACTGACCCTCTGTCCCCTTCTGTCCCCTCCTGTCCCCCACGGTGGCACCTGGCCTAAGACAACCTCTCCCCTGGGTCCTGACCAGTCATCCCCATAGCTGTGGGGGGCACGGTGGAGGGGGTAAGCTGGGTAGATGGGGTGGGGTGACCACTAAATTCCTCCCTTGGGGAGGGAGCCGGGTGACAAAGGTCAGGCCTCTCCTGGCTAAAACAACAGAAGTGGTTCCAGCTGCCGAACAGCTGGAGGGAGACGTCTGCTTTCCCTCAGCAGCGTGAAAAGCCCTTTAATCGGGGTGCGTGCTGTTGTCAAGCCCCCGGTGAAGGTGTGTCGAAGAAGAGCAGACACCGGGCGAGGCTGCAGACCTCCCCTTCCCTTTGACCTCCCTTATCTCTCCTCCTCCATCTTCTCGGCCCCACTCCGAAGCCGCCAGATCTACACCCTCCTTCGCACCTGTGTAAATGCAGTGGCTGTGGGGTCAGGGAAGGGTGAGAGCAAGCTGGCAGAAATCGGGATGTGGCTTTTCCATGCAGATGATGGATTAGATAGCGGGTGGGTGAGTGACGTTTTAATGTGAAATGGCTCTTCATTCCGAAAGACACAAGCCCTGGGGGAAAAAAAACCAAAGTCCGGTTTTGCAGCTGGTGAGGCAAGTGACAAGAGGCGGATAGTCCCTGCTTAGAGAGTCAGAGGCTGAGCTACAGCTAGACATCTGGAATGCGGTTCTCTACTGTTTGTTCCAGGCACTGGCTCCAGGAGCGGCTTTTTTCTCCTTTCAGTGGCAAAGAGTTACCTCCCAGAAATGCTTTGTGGTGCCTGAGCTCTCAACCCTTGAGCTGGGCTTTGACTTACAAACATGATGGGAAAAATAGTCCTCCCTGAGGAAAGCTTGCTTTGCCTGCGAACTTTGTCCTCTCCTGCCCACCAAAGGACACCGGAGACCCTGGGCACCATTGCCAGAGCCAACAAAAGAGCCCCCGCCCCCGCCATCTCCCCCACCCCAAAGGAGGCTCCTCGAGGTGTAGTAGAAAGAGTCTGGCCCTTCCAAGGCAGACATAGAGTGTGCTTGGCCACTCACTAGCTTGACCTGGCTGGGGACCTTGGCTTCCTCCTTGTCCATCAGCTCAGCCAGTATTTCTCCAGCATCCACTTTGGGCAAGGCTCCTGCTGGGTACTAGGGATCCAGCGGTGTGGCCCCCAGATCTTGGTGCCTCGGCAAGAAACGTACAGTGGAACTGCTGGTCGTTGAATGACAGTCTTGACACAGACCACAGTGGGAAAAAAGCTGTCAAGGAGGCTCATCACAGGGGTCCGCTCTGGGAAGTCAGTGCCTCAAGGAAGCAGCATTTGCGCTGAGATTGGAAGGATGAAAGGAGGTATGAGGTTGGGGCACAGTCCACAGAGAAGGACCAGCAGGTCCTGAGGCAGGAAGGAACAGTGCCAGGGGGCCTCACTGGGGGCCCGGGTGTGAGGGGCCTTCACTGTGCTTGTCATCTACACGGCAGGCACACAGGTAGGGGTCCCTCCCCTTCCCGCTCCTTCCAAGTGGGTATCTGCCGTCTGGGCCGGGAGACTCACCATCACTTACAATCTTAATTCTGTGGAAATGTGAATTCAGGGTGTCAACAACCTGACATATAATAAATGAATCATTGATACCATTTTATCATCTGGTGGTTGCTCTTAGTCAAGTGCTTGCGTAAGGCGGAAGCAGGAAAAAGCACGGTGCTCACCATGCTGGCTGTTAAATTAACACAGCTTTCTGCCTTGACACACACCCATTTCAGACACATTTATGGAGGGGACAACTGATCTGAAGGGGAGCAGGAAGGCTTCTGGGGGCCTGCGTGAGGAGCATTCCCACCGGGCCAGCCTCGCTTGGCTGTTTCATGATGGCATCTGCCGTGGGGATGTGGGTCCTGCCTCAGCTACTCTGGTACATTCCTTCAATGTCTTTGTGATTTCCTTTAATTTGAGGGGAAAATCCTGTGTTTAATGCACGGCTTTCCTTATCTAATAGATGTTCCTTAAAAGGAAAGAAGAGAACAAGCAGCTTATATTCTTCTATGTGTTTGCGAGTTTTAAGTTTTTGGTAGTGGTTGGCCAAAGATGTCTCTTTCCAGGTGCCTGGGTGGCCCAGTTGCTTAAGTGACTGCCTTCCGCTCAGGTCATGATCCTAGAGTCCCGGGATCGAGTGTGGCATCGGGCTCTCTGTTCAGCTGGGAGCCTGCTTCTCCCTCTGACTCTCCCCCTTCTCATGCGTGCTCCCTCTCTCTCTAATTCTCTCTCTCTCTCAAATAAATACATAAAATCTTAAAAAAAAAAAAAAGAATATCTCTTTCCACAGTACCTGGTTTTTAAAAAAAAAAAAAAAGGAGCTTCTTTTATCCAGGATATGTTTTCGGTAAGGTTTGACAGTCACCCCATTCCCCCTCAAACTGATATCGAACCACTCTTGTAGATCAGGTACTGTGCGAGGCCCTGCACAGCCACAGAGGGCAAGGCGGTCCTTCACACACACGGGAACACACACAGATGATGGTGTAGTGTGTTGAGGGCTTGGGTGAAAGGGTGAACACAAGGTCCCAGGAGCTCCAAGGCGCTAAGTAACGGTGGCATTTAAACACAAAAACATTTGCTCTTTAGGATGATAACCTCTGTGGGCTACGGAATTTGGACAGGAATGGGGAGGAAAGGTCGGAGGTACAGTCAGACCTCTAGGCAAGAGAGAAAGGACTGAATGAAACCATCATGGATGAATGAGGAAAGCCTGCTGGAGAGGGAGGCCCAACCAGCCCCAATGGAGGCACCAGTGAGGGACCCCACAGGGGCTGTTCCAGCCCCAGCCAAGCTCCCAGCGGAGTACAGCCCAAGTGTGTTATTTCAGTTGGCACCATGTGGAGCAGAAGAACCTCCCAGCTGAGCCCCGCCAACCCATGGACTTGGGCGAAATGATTAGTTGTTTAAAGCCAACGAGTATGGGGCTGGTTTGCTTTGCAGCAACAGATAAGCAAAGGAAAAATATTGAAAGTGAGTGGCAGAAGCTGTGCTATGCACACACTTGTTCAAGAGAAACCTCAGATCAGTGGAGTCTGACCTGTGATTTTTGAACCTGATATCATAAAGGGGGAATGCCCCTTGCCACTTGCCACAATGTCGCCTTGACATTTCTAAGCCCAGTGGGTGGGTCACCACCCCCTCTTCTACACCTCGGAAAAACTGAGACATATGCATGTTACCAGGAAAATGTTGACTTGGAATTTCAGCTACTGGTTAAATCAGCATAGTACAGGTGGAAGTTAAAACGGCAAAGCCAATTCTATATTATAAAGGATGGCATTTTCCTTTATATCGGCGTGGAAACCTGGCAGTCAGTCCAACCGAACATGGCTTGTGGTACTGGCGTGGCCTCTCTGTGCCAAAACTGTGGCAGAGTTTGCCTGCTACACTGCTGGAATCTGAGGGCTAAGACGGGCATGCGTGCATTTCAGGAAGAAGGGCTTGTTGGTCTGACTCTGATTTCGTCTACCTCCATCTCTATGGAGAAGACGGCCCCCAGCCTGTGGCTTACTTTTCCACCAGGAAGGATGGATTGTTTATGTGTATTTCAAGGGCTTGTCCTACTTTACAAATGTGAGCAGAACACAAACTGCCGTGTGTTTGCTTTGGAATCATTCACTCCCCAAGGAGAGAGGGTGGGAGTAGCAGAGGATTGCAAACTCACAATTGTCCTGGCCCCCTTTGTTTGGTTTCCGTATTACACAATCATATTTAGCATAATTGTTTTGTTTTTGTTGTCTTTTGGTTAGGAAGAAGGAAGGGAATGTATGTGAGGATTTTTATGAAAATACTGTGCCCTATCCCCCACCGCCCCCCAAGGGAAATGGTTCATGCTTTGTCTAGCTGGAGAGACAGCTGGCACCCGCCCAACAACAAAATCTTCCTGCAACCGTGGCTGCTTTTGAGCCCACGACAGACGTCTGTGGCTCTGGGGTTCAGGATCCCCCAGGGTGACTCAACTCCTAAGTTTGGTCTGTGTGCCTAGAGAACTGACCCAGGCCACAGGCTGGCACTTGGGACTTGTAGCCTGAGCTCCTAACTCCCGCAGAAGAGAGGAAAAAGCCACCGTTGTGACTTCAGGTAGACTGAGGAACTTCTGGGCTGTGGTGCTGTTGGTCAATAAGTTACGAACTGATTTCATGTCCAGCTTCAAAATGCGGAACGTGCCCTCAGGCTCTGCTTCTCTTTTGCCTTGGTCCAATGAGTCTTAGCTTGGCTCAACCAGGAGAAACTCCAGGGAGGATGAGCCTTTCTCCCTCCCCCTCAGTAGCCATGCTCTTGAACACGGCAGCCCCTAGCCACATGTGGCTATGCAAATTTAAGCTAACTAAAATTAAATGCAACTAAAAATTTAGTTCCTCCATGGCATTAGCTACATTTTAGTGTTTAATGGCTGCATGTGGTTTGTGGCCACCGTGTTAGACAGCACAGACAGAGAACATGTTTGTCATTGCAGAATATTCTGTTGGACTGTGTGGCTTTTAGCATTGCAGAGTCCCTAGGACTCAGTGCTCTCTAGGTCCTGCAGTATCCTGTTCCCTTGCTGGATGGCCACTGCCGGCTCACTTGTCTCCACCCCAGAGTGCAAGCCCAGTGTGGGCAGGACCCGGGTGGGTGTGTTCTGCCTGCCAGGCCTCCTGCAGGGCTGGGTGCATCGTAGTGGCTTACTGAAGACAAAAGTAGATGAACCGATGGGTGAATAAGCCGAGTTTGTGGACCCAAAGTGACCCCGTCGGGCCCTGGAGCTTTGGGTGACCCATTAGGGCGTAGTCATCCTATTAAAAGTCCATTTTATAGAACTCATTGCCTTTTTTTAAAAATAACCACAAATACACACAGTTCCTGAAACAGATGAAAATAGGACACCACAGACCATGGAAGAGTCTTTTAGCAATGGCCCCATGCCTTCTCGCAACTTTTTTCCTTGGCCTCAGGGACCAGTAATTTCTAGATAGAACCTTTTGGGAGCCCCTGTGGAGGTGGGAGGGATCTCCGTGTGTTGGGGTAGGTGGGGCTTCTTCTGAAGCTCTTTAACCTGTCTATTTGCAGACAGAATGTTCCCCCAGTCGTTAAGCTGGTCTCTGGCACGGCTGCCACAGCGTCTCTGTTGGCCCAGAGCTAGCCATTTCCAAACCAAATTTATGGCTTGTAGTTCAATGCCACGGTGACGCCCATAGCTCTCCTCTCCCGTGTGCCGAGGAGGAGAGAACGGGGCAATCTCCTTCGGTTTGAAAAGACACTTTGTCTTTTTCGATCCCTGCTTTTTAAAGTGAACAAGGGCCCTGTGAGGAGCTTCTCCCAGGAGACCTCAGGTGCCCGGAAGGCAGGCCTGTCTTGTCTGGATCTTTATCGGCTGGTGGCTGGCACACAGTAGGCTCTTGATAAATCGTTTTTGATTTTGTGAATTCCGTTTTGCAACTGGCTCAGAGCTCCTACTTGCAGCCTTGCTCTGGAATAATGAAGAAGTGCCTTTGGGTGTAGTTGGGAGCAGAGCTCCGAGCCAGCTGGGGGTGTCAGATCTGACACTCACACAGTACATGCTTGGAGGGGTCACTGGGCTTTGTTTGGTCTCCTCATCCGTAAAATGAGGATTGTAACTTGCCCTGCCTCATAGGTTTAATTCGTTAACGTATCATAAGTGAGACCTAATTATCAGCTTTTATAATTATTGCTCTTGAGGTACGCCAATCCCTTTGTGACTAAGGATGAGTTCCTTAGTTTTCCCGGGCTCTAGAAGATACAGATAGTTCTGGGGCTCCTGGGTGGCTTAGTTGGTTGAGCATCAGACTCTTGGTCTCAGCTCAGGTCTTGATCTCAGGGTCATGAGTTCAAACCCCACACTGGGCTCAGTGCTGCGCATGCTGCCTACTTAAAAAGAGAAAAAAAGAAGATACAGATATTTTCATCCTTGTCTGACCATGAGAAAAGAAAGGGCATGTTTTCCCTTGGCCCCTGCTGATTCCCGTGGCAAAATCGCTTAACAAAACAGGTCTTATGAGCAGGTGTCACTTCAGGTAAGTGGCTCGTGGGTGCACAGGTGGGAAGACAGTTGTGTGATAACAGCAGCGCCTTGGCCTTCTTTCAGACAGTCTTGGGCTTACAGGTTGGCCTGGAAGCCGGGGTGGGAGGATACCAATGCCACCCTCTGGCTGGGGACTGGCTCTTCACCAGGCAGAATGACAAAGCCAGATGCGGCAGCATTTCTAGGCTGCAGACACTTTAGGAATGGGGCCGGGAGGGCCACACAGAGGGAGGGAGGGAGATGCTTGAGGCCAGCTTTGCTGGTTGCAGCCGCCTGTATCCTGTGCCCATTCAGGAGCCTGTGGCCGGGGCTTCCCAAACCTACCTTATCCAGCTGGACCTTTGTGTTCCAAGTTTTCCCTGGTGCTCAGTCAGTTGTAGACCGGAGGCCTGTAGTGGCAGAGGGCTCTGGGCGGGGTAGGAGAGAAAAGACCCACCTACCTCTCAGTCTCAGAGACAACTTAAATTTTGAGGTGGAGCCAGGATGGGAAGCTGTGGACCACCTCTGCCTGCCTGGTGATGCAGGGTAGACAGGGGTGGGGCACAGCCCAGTGATCTCCTGGGGTGGCGGGAGCCTGCAAGGTCAGGCCGGTCACACGGCCCCCTCTGGTGTGGAGGCAGCACCACATGGGTGAGGCTGCGACGAGATCACATTCATCCTTCAAATGCTCGGGCTCCCAGCTTTGTTCTAGATGCCGGGGATGCATTCACAGGCAAGAGAGATGTTCTCCTTGTCTTTGCAGGGTTCAGAGTTGGGGGCTCCACCATTAATCAGATCACACAGCTCATCCTCACAAACTGTGTTCGGTGCCGTGAGGGAAAAGTGAGGCGTGAGGGGTTATGATAGGGCACCTGTGAGAGTCAGGGAGAGCCTCCTAAAACAGAAGATATGAGCCGAAATCTGAAGGAGGGGTGGGAGGGAAGTGTGTCCTAGGGCCTGGAGGGAGGAGCAAATGTAGCGTGTCTGGGAAATGGAAAGCAGGCCAGTGTACCTGAGCAGCAGTGAGCAAGGTGGGGACGAGTCCATAAGAGCTGAGGTCAAGGAGGGGCCCCAGGGTCAGAGTCTGCCAGGCCTAGGAGACCTCATGGAAGTCCCCAGGGGTGATGGGACACTGCTCTAGGGTTTAAAGCAGGGGCAACCCGAGGGGAGTAAGGCGGGGGATCCCACGCAGGGTTGAGGTGTGGGTGGTGCCACCCCTGATTGCTATCTCGTGAGCTTCAGCTCTTCTCTCTGTGTGGTGGCCTGGGAGGCAGCGGGCTTCCTCTGGATATGGCTCTCTGCTGTGTTGGTTTCAATCCCAGAACACTGGACTCTCTTATGAGACACTCAGGGCATTTCCCTCTGGGCTTGGGCAGGACTCAGGTTGAGCCCGTGCACGTGGGAGCCCCAAGGGTCTGCAGGGAAGACAAGTTGCACTGTCGATCCTGAGGAGGCCGGCATGGTTTTAGCCCACAGCTGCTCCCTCCCTGTACTGAGCAGCCAACACCCAGGTGGGAGGTCAGTCTAGCGGGAGGTACTGGTTTTATAGTTGGGAGGCGGTCTGAGCACTAGTGGATGGGCTTAGACTCACTAGGAATTTGGCCAGTTGTTCCTAGTGCTCTTGAACGGAGTGATGCTGCCTCCAGTCTCCCTCTGCTGTTCTGGAAAAGGGTCAAGTTCTCATTTATTTGCTTTGCACAAAGGGCCTCAAGATACACCCGAAACAGGGGTCATATTCACACCTCCCCTAAACCCTATGAGCTTGGCATGATTATTCAGTCAACTCTAGTATCACCAATGGCCAGATGTGCGCTCATGACATTGCCTGCATTATGATGAGATATGCATTCTGTCATCTTGTGCTGGTAGAGAGCCTTGAGTGGGCCTAGAACTCTGGTATTTAGGGATGGCTAAGAATGGATCCAGCTCTCAAGGCCCATGCAACCTAATCATGGGTTATTCAACAGAAGCTCATTATTGTATGATCCAATTATTATTTTCCTGCTGTATCGTATAGTTGCTAATAGGGGTTCACTGATAAAAGTGTTCATGGTCAAGTAAGTGGGAGATGCGTTGTCTTACATGCCCCTTGATCTGCTTATCTCTTGCTGTGTAACCAGCTACCATAAAACTCAGTGGCTTAGCACAATGATGTATTGCTATCCCAACCCAGCTCCCTGGGTTGGCTGGGCTCAGCTGGGCGATTCTCACTTGGGGTGTCTCACACAAATACTTACTTCCATCTGGTAGCTGCAATCAGAGGAGAGTGGGCGTGGGGTGGACTCATCAGATGGCTTCTTCACTCACTGGGTCTCTGTGCCTGGGTTGGTGGGGCATTTCTGTCTGCCCGTGGCTCTGGCACATGCTAGCTTGGGCTTCCTCATAGTATGACGGTTTCAGGATTGTTAGGCTTCTTGCCGGGTGGCTGACTTCCCCCAGAGTGAATGTTGCGAGAGGCCTGGGAGGAATCTGGAAAGCTCAGAAGTCCCAAATATCATTTCCACAGCATGCTATTGGTCAAATTACTGAGGCTAGTCCGGATTCAAGGGAAGGGAAGTAGCTCAATGGAAAGAGTAGCACACAATTGGCTGCCAGCACGGTCCGTAAGGACGTACCAAACGTGTCTGAGAAATCCTGCAGTAAAGGAACCTGTTTAACTCAGCATTTCCCAATCTGATTATTATGATCTTTTAAAATCAGGAAATCCCTTTCTCATAGAAAATCACTCATATTCTGCCAGAGAGCAGTGGGCAGAAATTGAAGGTGATGGAGTTGGGTCTCCAAGCTATTTTCTAATACATGAAACTCTCCAAAGATGGAATGTAGAGATTGCTAGTGAGTTCTGGATTTGGGAAAGTACCCAAACAGAGGTCGTGTGGCCACATGCAAAGATGGAGAGACTGAATATCCTGGTGGTAAAAGCTTTGATTTGACTTCTGACTGATCTAGGTTCAAGCCCATCACTTATAGCTGTGTAACGTTGGACCAGTTACCTCTTTCTGGCTGGAATTTCTTTATCTACAAAACAAACAGTTCCTACTTCACAGGGCCATTGCGAGGATTAAGGAGATCCTGCCTGTGAATGACTTAGCACAGGATGCTTTCCTTGGTTAGGCTTCATGGCTGCTCCATTCCCCGTCCCCTTCTAGGATTTAATAACTTTCTGGGTTTATTCTGGACTTGCTCCCCCAGGCAAACCAGTATTGTGAGACATGGACTCACCCCTACTTTCCTTGCAAAAGTAACCTGGACACCCTTTCACTTCTCTCCAACCTAGTTCCTCATAAGCGACCGTGACCCTCAGTGCAACCTCCACTGCTCCAGGACTCAGCCCAAACCCATCTGTGCCTCCGACGGCAGGTCCTATGAGTCCATGTGTGAGTACCAACGAGCCAAATGCAGAGACCCGAATCTGGGTGTGGTGCATCGTGGCAGATGCAAAGGTGAGTGTGTGCACACTGGCCCAGCAGACAGGAGGCTCCCAGGCAGGCGCCACCATGCCCTGCATGGGGCGCTGTCCATGGGGGAGGCTCAGAATGAGTCCATTCCTTGTGTTTGCTGCTCTCTCTCCACCCCTCCCCTGGGGACTAGGAGAAGGAAAGCGGGCCTACCCGAAGGAATGAGCACTATTCTGTCTTTCAAATACTGCCACCAGGCTAGGGCTTAGCGGATGTACTGCTATCTGGCTAGAACTATTTATTTTTATTTTTTATTTTTGTAAATGGAGATGCTTAAAATGGCAAGACATTATTGTTGGCTCCTGAATAGGGAAGGCTTCCAAATTGTTGGCCAACAGATGTATTTTGTTTGGGCTGCTCACATGTTTAAAAATATTAAAAACATTTGAGACAACATTTAAAAGTGGAGAGATTCAACATGAAAATCTGGATTTTTAGACTTCTCATAAATAACTGGAAGCTCTGATCATATTAGGTCTGTGTTCCCTCCCACAGGGAGACACATGGTGAGACCTGAGTGGCAGCTCCCTCCTTTAAAAGGGGGGCCTGTTCTCCAGTTGCGGCATCTCCAAGCTGAGTGCCATTCTTTGCACACCCGATTCAGCTCCCTAATTTATATCACTTTCCTCCGCCCTGTAGATATTTGCGTTTGTGAGCTCTGGGCTGCTTAGAGCTTTTGTAGGAATTGTGTGAGACCAAGCAGGCTGCCTTAGAGCTTCTGATCTTCCAGAGAAAGCACTTGCCATTCTTTTTCTTTCTTTCTTTCTTTTTTTTTTTTTTTAAGATTTTATTTATTTATTTGACAGAGAGAGATCACAAGTAAGCAGAGAGGCAGGCAGAGAGAGAGAGGAAGGGAAGCAGGCTCCCTGCTGAGCAGAGAGCCCGACATGGGACTTGATCCCAGGACCCTGGGATCATGACCTGAGCCGAAGGCAGAGGCTTAACCCACTGAGCCACCCAGGCGCCCCAACACTTGCCATTCTTGAACTCTAAAACATCTCTGAGACCCCTTGGGCTTGCAAGATTTTCAATAAACCCGGTGAAAAATAAAAGAAGTGGGACTTTTTTTTCCTCCCATGGGAGGGGCTGAGAGTATTTGGGAGAAAAAAATAAGCAGAATCTGGTATAAAGGCACCTCCCTAACTTTTCTAAGAATAACACTAAGGGGAAGGGGAGGCTGAGCAGCACGTACTAGCCCCTGGCTTTGTGTTGTTAGAAAAGCCAGTTGGTGGTACGGGGCTCACCCCCCCGCAGAGAGGCTCTGTCTCAGCTTTCCTAGGCCTGGGCAGCCATTTTGTCTCGTGGCTCCCGTGTGGATTCAAGGGAAGTACGAACCTCGCTCCTCCTCTCCTCTTATAGACGCTGGCCAGAGCAAGTGTCGCCTGGAGCGGGCTCAGGCCCTGGAGCAAGCCAAGAAGCCCCAGGAGGCGGTGTTTGTCCCGGAGTGCAGCGAGGATGGCTCCTTTACCCAGGTGAGGCCTTGGCCAAGTCTCTCAGGCCCATTTCCTGGACTGCGGCCGAGGGGAGGTGCTTGCGAGTGGGAGGGCCCCTCAGAGCCTTTGCTTTCTGGGAAACTGTGGAGGGCTCTTTGACACCCCTCTGTGCTACCTTCTGGTGCCTGCATTCCCCCTCCGGGGCCCTCCGTGCCATCCCTTGCCAGCTGGCAGTGGCTCCTGAAAAGGGGCATGGAAGTCTGAGCCAGGAAACTGGCATTGCTTGGTCCCCGTCCTCCCTGCTGGCTGTCTCCATTTTTCTCTTCTGTCAAATGCGGGCTGATTATTTTTCTTATCCCTGCCAGTTTCCAAGGGCAACCCTGGTAATCCCTTCACTGTTTATTTCTACCCCTTCTGCAATCCCGTTCTTCCCACCTTTAGTCCTTGAACGAAGCAGGGCTCCTTTTAAGTACACGTTGTACCATGATTCTTGGAGTGCGTGTGTGTGTGCACATGCACACACATCACACAGGCGTGGGCATGCACGCGCTCAGATTTAAAAATTGCCTTCGGGCCGTCCCCCCCTCTCATCCTGCACGGTCTTCTGGTTAGTGCTTTGTGTAGAATCGATGTTGGGTATGTTGGTGTTGGCACAACTCTTTCTAAAACACGGGCAGCACGGGACAATAGGGCGCTCCTTTATAAAGCTTTCCGACTGGATGGGGGATATAGTGTGCCGGGTGTGAGGCAGCTGGATGAAGGTGTGGTTCGGGTGAACATAGGGAAGGTCACACTGGACCAGTGTGAATCAGTCATGTGGTTGGGGGTGGGCCTGGTGCCTGCTTCTCCCTGTGGGGAATAGAGCGGCATTTGGAGGCGTCCCGCTGCCTCAGGGCTGGAAGAAGAGGCTTCCGAGGTTTAAAAGCTTTCCCGTAATTCTGAATCAAGGGGGCAGACGCTGCAGGCTGGCCTTTGGTTTCTTTCTGGGGCCGGGCCTGGGGATTGCTGATTTCGGATAGACCACTTGTTGGCGTGGAAATGCAGAGGGGTGGCGGGGAAGGGTTTGGGCATCGTACTTTTTAAAGTTCCCAGCTGATTCAAATGTTCAGCCAGGATGGAGAGCCTCTGGGTTAAACTGGCCTTGGCTAACGACAATTCGAGAA
Source organism: Enhydra lutris kenyoni (assembly GCF_002288905.1). NCBI lineage: Eukaryota > Metazoa > Chordata > Mammalia > Carnivora > Mustelidae > Enhydra > Enhydra lutris. The sequence goes on from NW_019154104.1 coordinate 2,821,616, forward strand.
GCACTTTTATTCCTTTTCTCACTAACGCCTCACCACAAGCCTGCGAGGTACGCGTTGTTATCCCCACATACAGGGACAGGGAGAGGCAGGGCTGGGCTTCAGAGTCAGACCCCTCCCGCTCCCAGGCCCTCAGTCATCCCTGTTCTGCTGTGCCCTGCCCCGGCAGCTTTCCAGAAGGCTCTGAGGCGTGGACTGCAAGAAGGCAGTCTCCTGCTATGGTTTTCCCCGGGGATCCTGAAGGCACCCAGCCCCGACCTCAGGCGAGTCATAGAGCTCTGGGCCTCAGTGTCCTTATGTGAAAAATGGAGATTATGGTCACCACTATTATCATACATAATCATAGTCATTACGTTATGTATGTTATTATATGTTACTCTTGTTATGACTATTATTAATGAGTATCACGATAGCTTACCTCATGGGGCTGTGGTGAGGATTTACATATGCTCGTGCACGTCCAACCCTTGGAACGCATAGATGCTATTTAAATATCCTGCATTTTCCTCAGCGTCCTCCCCAGATCTACGCTGGCACTACTGCTCACGTCTTCCCAAGATGTTATGGACAATGTCGCTTAAGGAAAGGAAAACCTTCTGTTGAACCTCTCCCTCCACAATTTCTTATTTTTCATGTATTCTGGTGAAAAGAAGGCACGTGTTTGTGTCTGTCTCTGGAACCGCACTGCTGGGAATTCCCACATAGGGGAGAAAATCAGACCTCTCTCGACTAGGTTTGGGGTCGGGAACCAGGATGGAGGTCGTGGGGAGGAGGGCAAGTGGATGGTCGTCATTCTCCCCTTTCTCGAAGCTTGTGTCACCTCCCGTGTGTTGCTCGTGAGAAGGCTGACTCCTGCCGTCCTGGCTCTCAGGGCTTTGCTGCCTGGCGACAGAGAGCCGCTGGCCGGCTTTGGCTTTGGCGAGGCCGCTCCTGACCAGGTGGTGTTTGCCGGGAGAGGAATTGCTAAACACAGGGGCCCCTGAAGTTCAGCAAATGTTGGCTAGACAGTCAAGAACCCCTTCATTCGTCTGACACGCTAAGCACTGCCATGTGTCCACAGGCCCGAGGCTGGCTCACCACGGTGGGCAGCCGGTGGCTCGACAGCCCGCTCGCCCCGTTACGGTGATTGAAACGGATGTGCTTTTTGCCTTGATCAAAGATGCTGCAGTAACTTCACGAAATGAGGCTGCCTCTTTGAGTGTGCTTCAGGAGCGGGGACAGGCTGCCCGATGGCTGTGAGACAGAGCGCTTTCTGCCTCCCCCAGTCCCCTCCGTCGCTTAGCCGGACTTTGTTGTTTTGTTTTGTGAGACCAGCATCCAGAGGGGGCTGTCACTTCGGTACTCCTTAAAATACCGATCGGCACGCATCCTGATGTTATTACCATATTTCAGCCCTGTGAATTATTACCAGTAATGGGCTCTTGAAGTTTATAGAGGTAGCAAGGGGACCCTAATAGGACTAGATTTGTTTGGCATGGGACACAGCTTGGGACCACATGAGTGGGCTGGTTTTAATGGGGTTCATGTGGGATACGGTGGTCTCTGTTCTATTCTTTGTTTGCCCTGTCCTCTTCCCAGCTCCCACCCCAGCCCCCACAGCAGGGGGGCTGTGCCTTAGGTCATGTGCGACTTTGAAAAACCTTGATACCCAGTCTACACCCCGCATGCTGGGAGGGGAGTGGGCCCCAGACGTTGTGTTATTTTCAGCTCCCTAGGTGATGACAGCGTTTGGTCAAATTTTTGAATGACCCGCTGTTGTCATCGCTCTTGTTCTTGATTGCTTCCTTGGAATGTGGAGTTCAGTTCTCTCTGGGGACCCGCTGAGTCAGGTTGGGAGTTAAGTGCTTTGTCCTATCCTGTGGCCTTATCTGTTTTCTCTTCTGGGTGTCGGGAACATAATTCCTGACATCTGTTCTGCCTAGTCCTCTGCCAAGCGGTTGTCTGGTGCCCAAACCGATTAACTGAAAGCTCAGCTGCAGTAGAAGGGGATTGGATTAACACCACCAGGAAATGCTGGCTGGAGCTCGTCAGGCTGGTGCATCACTGAGTCATGATGAAGGCTCCTCTGCTGAGTGCCGGTGGGTGCGAGGCACTGAGTTTTATACCCGTTAATCTTCACCTGAACCCTTTGCGGTAGTTACTAGTGCCCTTCCTTATAAAGGAAAACTCAGTTTCAGAGAGGTTGAGAACTGGTTCAAGATCACTGACACTAGAAAGGGTTTGTACCCAGCCCTACCTAATTTTCAAGGCCTGGGCTTTTAACGTTTTTATGTTATAAAAAGTGGCCTTGATGTGTGTGTAGTTCATATTCATCACCGTTGTTATTCCAGAAGGCCCCACTGTGAAGCTGGTGGCCAATCCATAAAGGGGGGGGGGGGGGAGAAAAAATCCTTTTGATTACAGAAATCTTCAAATATACAACAAGAAGTAATGGTATAAAGAACCCCTTGTACCCCTTACCCAGCCAGAGTTAACAATTACTAACATGTGGCTGATTCTGTTTTGTTTCTGTCTTGTTTTCATCTCCCACCCTGAACTGGACTGTTTCAAAGCAAATCCCAGACACAGTGCTGTTTTCATCTCCAACATCTTGGAGTTCTGCTCTGGGCTGTGTGCTGGTTGCCGTGGAGGGTTCAAGAAATGTTGCAACATGTGTCTTCGAGTAGCTTTCCTTGAAAAGATATGAAAACCAATGATAAAGTAGCTAATATACAGGGTCGTATTTCAAATGGTTATATTTCACATCCCCATTTACAAATGAGTAATTTGGAATTCCAAGTGCATTTTGTTGTTGAAAAAATTTATACCAATGAAAAGTTTCTGAGCAGGAGCTCCTGAGTGGCTCAGTCGCTTAAGTGTCTGACTCTTGATTTCAGCTCAAGTCATGATTTCAGGGTGGTGAGATCGAGCCCCACAGCAGGCTCTGTGCTCAGTGAGGAGTTGGCTTGTGATACTCCCCCTTCCCTCCGCCCCTCCTCCATGCTCCTCCTCCCTAATTTCTCTCTATCTCTCTCTCTCTAAAATAAGTACATTTTTTTAAAAAAAGTTTCTGAACATTAAACTTAACCAAAACTAAAAGACAAATGACATTTATTAGCCTTAATGACAAAGAGCTGATAAATGAAGAATTCTTACACACCAGAAAAAAGATCCTAGTAGAAAAGCAGACAAGAGATACCAACCAGCAAATCACACAACTAGCCGATAAATGAATACGGAACATCTCATTTGCCTTAGTAATTAAAGAAATACAAACTAAAAAAAAAAAAAAAGTCATTTTGCTTACCAAAGTGTTAAAAATTGGAGAAAAATTGCTAAAAATTGAGAATTACTAAAGGGAAAAAGCTACCCCGCCCCCCCATATTACAGTTTGGAAAGTAAATCAGCATTGACATTTTATGGAACAATTTCACAATGTGTGTCAAGAGTCCTTAGATGTGCCCACATCTTATGCCCACCCTTCCAATTCTAGGAATTTATTCTCAGGAAACATTAAGAATACGTGCAAAGTGGTGCCTGGGCGGCTTAGTGGGTTAAGCCTTTGCCTTCGGCTCAGGTCATGATCTCAGGGTCCTGGGACTGAGCCCTGCATGGGGTTCCCTGCTCAGTGGGGAGCCTGCCACCTTTCCTCTCTCTCTGCCTGCCTCTCTGCCTACTTGTGATCTCTGTCAAATAAATAAAATCTTAAAAAAAAATATGTGCAAATACTTAGCCACATGGACTTTCATCTAAGTTCTGCTGATAGTAGCAAAAGTTTGGAAGCAATCTAAACATCCAGTAATGGAAAATCACTTAAACCAATTAGATATCATTTATACTCAATTCATAACTTCTGCACTCTGAGGCTAGTAAAACGATGTGTTACAGAGGCTCATTTTACGTAGTGGGTGTATGCAGGTATGTTAGGGACTCAATTCGTCAAATAGTTAAAAAGAGAACTATCTTCATTTTGTTCTAAATAGCAAAGTTATATATGCTTTGTAAAGAAAAGAATTCTGATAAATGCAGAGGTGTGAAAGGTAGAAAGATAGAGTCAGTGATCTCACCTCCTTGAAAAAGCAGTTGGGGGTGCCTGGATGGCTCAGTCAGTTAAACGTCTGCCTTTGGCTCAGTTGCCATCGCAGGGTGCTGGGATGGAGACCCGCATGGGGCTCCCTGCTCTGCAGGGATCCTGTTTCTCCTTTTCCTTCTGCCTGTCGTTCCCCCTGCTTGAACACGTGCTCACATGCTTTCTCTCTCTCAAATAAATAATAAATAAAACTAAAAAAAAAAAAAGAAAGAGCAACAGGTAAGTGTCTAACTCTCCAGTTTTTTCTCTTTACACATACTTATTATTTAGCACAAAAATGGTATAATATCTTATACCTTTTTATTTTTTTTTAAAGATTTTTATTTATCAGGGCACCTGGGTGGCTCAGTGGGTTTAAGTCTCTGCCTTCGGCTCAGGTCATAGTCCCGGGGTCCTGGGATCGAGCCCCGCATCAGGCTCTCTACTCAGGAGGGAGCTTGCTTCCCACCCCCCCCTACCTGCGTCTCTGCTTACTTGTGATCTCTGTCTGTTAAATAAATAAATAAAATCTTTTTTTTTTTTTTAAGATTTTATTCATTTACTTGACAGAGATCACAAGTAGGCAGAGACACAGGCAGAGAGAGAGAGGGGGAAGCAGGCTCCCCACTGAACAGAGAGCCTGATGTGGGACTCGATCCCAGGACCTCGAGATCATGACCTGAGCCGAAGGCAGAGGCTTAACCCACTGAGCCACCCAGATGCCCCAATATCTTACACTTTTAAATAACATTTTCTTTTAAAAATATATTAATAACTAATACAATGTTTTAATTTATTTATTTTAAAGATTTTATTTATGTATTTGTCAGAGAGAGAGCAAGTGAGCACAAGCAGGGGGAATGGCAGGCAGAGGGAGAAGCAGGGTCCCCAGTGAGCAGGGAGCCCAATGCAGGACTCAATCCCAGGATCCCAGGATCAACACCTGAGCCCAAGGCAGATGCTTAATTGAGCCACCCAGGCGCCCCTCTTTGAATAACATTTTCTTAAACTAATTACATTGTGGACTTATTTCCATGTTATATATAAATCTACCTAATTTTAAAATTTTTATTGACATATAACTGACATACAATGTTATGTTAGTTTCGGGTGTACAACACAGTGATTCAATTTTTGTGTACAATGTGAAATGATCAGCTCAGTAAGTCTAGTTACCATCTGTCACCATACAAATGTAATACAATAACACTGATCACATTCTCTATGCTCTACATTACATCTCATGACTTACTTATTTTACAGCTGGAAGTTTGTACTTCTGGTTCCCTTAATCTTTTTCATACCTACCAACCCCTCTCCCCTCTGGCAGCTACCAGTCTGTTCTCTGTACCTGGGCTTTGTTTGTTTTGTTTTTTAGATTCTACATACAAGTGAAATCATGCAGTATTTGTCTTTCTCTGACTTATTTCACTTAACCTAACACTCAAGATCCATCTGTGTTGTTACAAATGGCAAGATTTTATTCTTTTTATGGCTAATATTCCATTGCACACTCACACACACACACGCACACACAGGCCATGTCTTCTTTTTCCATTCAACTATTGTTGGACACTTAGATTGTTTCCATATCCTGGTTATTGTAAATAATGCTGCAGTGAACATAGGGGTACTTTTGTCTCTATGAGTTAGTGTTTCCATTTTCTTTAAATCCAGAAGTGGAATTATTGGGTCATATGGTAGTTCTATTTTTAATTTTTTAAGGAGCCCCCATACTGTTTCTGTAGTCATGCCCCAATATACGTTACAGCCAACTGTCCATGAGGGTTCCACTTTCTTCACATCCTTTCTAACACTTGTTATTTCTTATCCTTTCGATACTAGCCATTCTGACAGGTGGAAGGTGATATCTCATTGCAGTTTTGATTTGCATTTCCCTGACAATTAGTGATACTGAACATCTTTTCATGTGCCTTTTGGCCGTCTGTGTGTGTTCTGTGGGAAAATGTCTATTCAGATCCTCTGCCCATTTTTAAACTGGATTGTTTTAAACTCATTTGTTTTTAAGTTGTTCTTTATATATTTGGATGTTAACCCCTTGTTGAATATATAGGTTGCCACTTCATTTGGTTGATGGTTTCTTTCTCTGTGCAGAAACTTTTGGGGTTGATGTAGTCCCATTTGTTTTGTTTATTTTTGCTTTTGTTCCCCTTGCCTTTGGTGGAATCTTTAGGGTTCTCTCCGTATAATACCATGTCATCTGCAAATAGTGAATGTTTTACTTCTTCTTTTCTTATTTAGATGAACTTTATTTCTTTTCCTTGCCTAATTGCTGTAGCTAGGATTTCCAATATTATGTTGACTAAAAGTGGGGAGGGTGGGGCTTCTTGTCTTGTTCCTGATCTTAGAGGAAAGGTTTTCAGCTTTTCATCATTGAGAATAGTATTAGCATTGTGTCTGTCACACGTGGCCTTTATTATGTGGAAGTACATTCACTCTATATCCACTTTGTTGAGAAGTTTTAATCATAAATGGATGTTGAATTTGCCAAGTACTTTTTTGTATCTATTGAGATGATCATATCATTTTTATCTTTCATTTCGCTAATGTGATGTACCACTTGATTTGTGGATATTGAACCATCCTTGCATCCCTGGAGTAAATCCCAGTTGATCACAGTGTATGATCCTTTATTGCTGGGTTTGGCCTGCTGACATTTTGTTGAGGAGTTTTGTATCTATGTTCTTCAGGGGTATTGGCCTTTAAATTTTCTTTTGTTGTTGTTGTCCTTATCCAGTTTTTGTTCAGGGTGATGCTGGCTTCTTAAAATGAGTTTGCGAGTGTTCTCTCCTCTTCAACTTTTTGGAAGAGTTTAAGAAGGATAGGTATTAAATCTTCTTCGAATGTTTGATAGACTTTACCTGTGAAGCCATATGGACTTTTGCTTGTTGGGAAGATTTAGCCTCAGTATCCTTGCTAGAGATCACTCTATTCACATTTTCTATTTCTTCTTGATTCGGCTTTAGAAGATTGTATGTTTTTTGGAATTTATTCCTTTCTTCTAGTTTGCTCAATTTGTTGGTATGCAATTGTTCATAGACGTCTCTTATGATCATTTGTATTTCTATGGTATCTCTTGTAACTTCTCTTTCATTTTTTATTTTATTTCTTTGAGTTCTTTCTTTTTTATTTTCTTGGTGAGTCTAGCTGAAGGTTTGTCAATTTTATTTACCTTTTCAAAGAACCAGCTCTTAGTTTCATTGATCTTTTCTATTGTCTTTTTATTCTCTATTTTATTTATTTCTGCTCTAATCATTTTCCTTCTACTACCCTTGGATTTCATTTGTTCTTCTTTTTCTAGTTCCTTTAGGTATAAAATTAGATTTCTTATTTGAGATTTTTCTTGATTCTTGAGGTAGACCTGTATTACAATGAACTTTCCTCTTAGAACTGCTATAGTTACATCCACAGATTTTGTTATGCCATTTTTCTGTTTTAATTTGTCTCCTGGTATTTTCTTATTTCTTCTTTGATTTTGTTCTGATAGTTGTTCAGTAGCATGTTGTTTAATTTCCAAGTGTTTGTGGTTTTTCCAGTTTTCTTCCTGTAATTAATTCTTAGTTTCATACCATTGTAGTCAGAAAAGATGCTTGAAATGAGTTTAATCTTCATCAGTTTATTGAGATTTGTTTTGTGGCCTAATATGATCTATCATGGGGAGTGTTCTGTGTGCACTTGAGAAGAATGTGTATTCTGCTGCTTTTGGATGGACAGTTCTGTATATATCTATTAAGTCCATATGGTCTAATGTCTCATTTAAGGCTGCTGTTTCCTTACTAATTTTCTGTCTGGATGATCTATCCATTGATGTAAGTAGGTGCTAAAGTCCCCTGCTATTATCATATTGCTGTTCATTTCCCCCTTTATGTCTGTTAATATTTGCTCTATGTACTTTGGTGCTCCAATGTTGGGTACTTGTATATTTATAAATGCTGTATCTTTTTGCTGGATTAACCTCTTTATCATTACATAATGGTTTTCTTTGACTTTTATTACAGTCTCTGTTTTAAAGACTATTTTGTTGGATATAAGTATTGCTACACAAGCTTTCTGTTGGTTTCCATTTGCATGGAATATATTTTTCCATTCCTTCACTTTCAGTCTGTTTGTGTTCTTACTTCTGAATTGAGTCTCTTCTATGTAGGCTGCATATATGAGTCTTGTTGTTGGTGTGTGTGTGTGTGTGTGTGTGTGTGCATGTGTGTGTTTTAATCCATTCAGCCACTCTATGTCTTTTGATTGGAGAATTTAGTTCATTGACATTTTAAAGTACTTATCGATAGGTATGTAATCATTGCCATTTTGTTAATTGTTTTCTGGCTGTTTTTGTACTTTCTCTGTGCTCCTTTTTTGTCATTAGTGTTATGTTTGGATCCTTTTCTCATTTTCTTTTATGTATTACTATAAATTTTGCTTTATGGTTACCACAAGATTTACATAGAATATACTATGTATATATACCAGTCTCCTTTAGGTTGAATTTGAATTTGAAACTTGAATTTGAATACATTCCCAAACTCTACATTTTTACTATCCCCCTCAAGGTTTTTATGTGTTTGACATTACACTTTACCTCTTTTTATTTTATATATCTTATAACTAATGTAGTTTTAGTTAATTCTACTACTTCTGTCTTTTAACCTTCACTCCGGCTTCATAAGTGATTTAACCACTACCTTTACTATATATATTTATCTTTTCCAATGAAATCTTTACTTTTGCATTTTGTTGTTGTTGTTTTAATTAATTAATGCCATTTTTTTTTTAAGTTTAGAAGAAGTACCTTTGACATTTTTTATAAAGCTGGTTTAGTGGTGATGAATTATTTTAGCTTTGGCTTATTTGGAAAACTTTGTCTCTTCTTCACTTCTGAATGATAACCTTGCCAGGTAGAATATTTGTGGTTGGAAGTTGCAGAAAAGTCTGCTTATAGTCTTGTGGGGTTTCTCTTGTACGTAACAAGTTGCTTTTCTCTTGACGCTTTTAAGATTTTCTCTTTAACTTATGACATTTTAATTATAATGTGCCTTGGTGTGGATCTTTTTGGGTTCATTTCATTTAGAACTCTTTGGGCTTCCTGTACCTTGATGTCTGTTTCCCCCCCCCCCCCCCCAGGTTAGGGAGTTTTTGGCAAATAGGATTTCTGCCCCTTTCTTTTTCTCTTCTCCTTCTGGGACCCCTATAATGTGGATGTTATTCTGCCTGATGTTATCTTACAGGTCTCTTAAGTTAGTTCTATTTTTACAATTCTTTTTTCTTTTTAAGATTTTATTTATTTAGGGAGAAAGAGAGAAGAAGAGCAGAGGAACAGGTTGAGAATCTCAAGCAGATTCCCCACCGAGTCCACATGCATGGCTCAGCGCTGGGCTTGATGTGGAGCTCGATCTCACAACTGCTCAACCATGACCTGAGCCAAAATCAAGAGTTGGATGTCCAACCAACTGAGCTACCAGCTGCCTCTAAAATCCTTTTTTCTTTTTATTGCTCTGTCTGGGTGAATTCCAGGGCTTTGTTTTCCAGGTTGCTGATCCATTCTTCTGGTTCATCCAGCCTGCTGTTGAACCCCTCTCATATATTTTTCAGCTCAGTTTTTATATTCTTTAACACTGTGACTTCTGTTTGGTACTTTTATTTTTTTTTAAAGATTTTATTTATTTATTTGACAGACAGAGATCACAAGGAGGCAGAGAGGCAGGCAGAGAGAGAGGGGGAAGCAGGCTCCCTGCTGAGCAGAGAGCCCGATCCGGGGCTCGATCCTAGGACCCTGAGATCATGACCTGAGCCGAAGGCAGAGGCTTTAACCCACTGAGCCACCCAGGTTCCCCTTCTTTTTGGTACTTTAAAAATATTTCCTATCTCTTTGTTGAAGTTCTCACTGGGTTCTTCCATTTTTCTCCCAAATTCAGTGAACATCTTTATGATCATTTGAATTCTTCACCAGCTTGATTACATATCTCTGTATCATTACGCAGGTCCTTTTCTGAGGTTTTGTCCTGTTCTTTCTTTTGGAACATATTTCTGTTTCCTCATTTTGATTGACTTCCTTTGTCTGTTTCAATGCATTAGGCAAAACAAGCTACCTCTCCCAGTTCTTAAAGCAGTGACCTTGTGCACGTGATGAACCTTACAGTTCAACTTTGCCCTAGTTCTTGCTTGTCTACTGAACTCTGGTGATTGTCCAAACAACCCGAGTTATTCTTGATATATCAGGGCATGTCGACCTCTGTCCATGTTACAAGGGAAAGGATCTCATTTAGCACCTAGTTTCAGACCAACTGGAAGCCAGACCCTCAGGCAGCAGCTTTTAAAAGCTTTTAAAGAATATGTATATGTTTCTATAGTTTTGTGGGGCTGCATTCGTCATCCCTGCCAGCCTCCAGGTCAAGAGATCCGGAGGTGTCCCCTGGGTGACAGTTGCAAAACTCCGGGCTTCAGATGAATATATAAACTCCTTTCTGGGGGCTCTTGTCAAGCCATAGCAAGACCAAAGGTCATGCAAGAATGGTGTCTCCCTGCTTATGTTCTCTGGGAGCGCCTCACTAGCTTCTAGCAGTGTGGGAAACCTGAAGCCTGTCCCCCAGGCTGTAGCTCTAGGATTAGTAAATAGGCCTTTTTCACAGGACTGGGTGTGTGTTTCAGTTGGCTGTCTGGACTGTGCCTGCACAAGGTGTTGGCTTGCCGGGAACTGTCTTAGAATTTATAACTGTCTGTTATAGTCCCTGGGAGCTCAGGAAAGTCAGCCCCCTTGGCCACCAGGGCCAGGCAAACAAGGGGTTTCCCCTGTGCAGTCTGTGTGTGCTGACTTTAGCAGGGCAGCTGGAGAGAGCAGGGGTGGGGCCCACTGTCTGGCTTCAGAAATGCAGTGGGATAATGCCGCGACTGTGCACACCCAAGGACTTCAGCTGTCCCACTAGAGAGTGCCTTGCCTGCACTGGGCTCGCTGGCCCCAGATTGGGTGCTGCAGAAAGCCACGACCACTCAAAGTCACCAGCCCCAGTGAGGGTGTGGGAGATTGTGATAACCACTTGTGCTGCTGACTTTAGCAAAGGAGTGGGAGAATGCCATGGGCATCGGTGACTATCTACCCCAGCTAGGGAGCAGGGTGGCTCTGTGACCGCCTCTGGCTTCAACAGGGCAAGGGGACCATGCCAGGACCATTCCCTCCCCACCCTTCCTCCTGCCTCCCAGTGGGGCAGGGGAGGGTGCTGTGTCTGAATGGGCCTGCCTGCCCCAGTAAGTGGAGAGGACCCAGATAGCATCTGCTGGCACTGATGTCTCTAGAGAGAACCCCACTGTCCACTGCCGCTCCAGTAGAAGCCCCCAGACCAGGAAATGAATCTCCTTTACATACAGTCCAGGTGCTTTTTAAATTGCTTTTGGACTGGATCATTCAGTGATCCAGTGAATAGGTGAATAGGGTGAACAGGACTGCCTGCGAGACCTCTAAAGAGGGAAATCTCAGTTTCTTACAGCATTTTGGGTGTCTTGCACATCATCCCCTTGCTTTTCCAGGACAGGTGTTTTGGGGGGGGCTCATCTCCCTGGTGCAAATCCCAGGAGCTCTCAGACAGATGCTGGACTGGGAAGAGCCTTCCCTGTTGTGGGTCAGCACGTGGCTGGGTTGAGAGTGTGAGGTTTTGCCAAGACTGTGTCTCTGCCTCTCCCACCCATTTTGATGGGGTCCTTTTATCCTTCCTTGTAGAGAAGCAGTTTGTCACACTTTGAGATCTTTTTCAAAGAGAAATGATCCTTATGCAGCTGTAGACCCAATGTGGCACGAGCAGAGGTGAGCTCAGGTTCTTCCTGGGCTGCCATCTTGGATCCCCCTGCCCTGCTACCTGGTTTTTAACAGCTGCAATGTGTTCCACTGCGTGGACTACACAGTGAATCCCAGAAGTTTGGGGATTCAATTTCTGGAAGTCAAATATTGGGTCAAGAGGACACGTACTTTTTAAGGCATCTGATGCATACCACCAAATAGCCTTGCACAGCATCAAGGGCAACATGGCTGATTCGTGGCTATTATCAAATACATTCCCAAGCCACTTCAATTTTGGGGGGCAGCTGGATGGTTCTAACAGTGCTAGAGACTATAAGACACCATTTGTGATGTTACTTCTCTGTGACAGAATGTATTCTGTTTCCCATCTTTGATTTCATGTTCCAGGAACAGTCTTCCTTAATAAAGATTTATCTGGCACTAACACTTTCCTCATTTTTACTTGTTCTAATCACTGCTCCCCACACGAATGCACACTTACACATGCTTTTTTATTTCCTGAGGGTTTGTTTTTTTTTTTTTTTGCCTTTAGGGACCTGGGGAGCTGTCATTATTTTTTCCTTCGATGATGCTTTGTTCTGAAGTTGGAAGTGCAAAGAAAAAGTTCTGTGGTTTTTGAGCAAAGATGGTGGGCTCCCCTTGTCAGCATTGCTGTAGTTCTTACTGATATATTTCCAAAAACCTAGGGAACTATTATTTCCTTAGTGCCTGGGTCAAGCTAGGAAGCAGGTGTGGATGTTCCTTTTTTTTTTTTTTTTTAAGGGAAATTTTTTTTTTAAGATTTTATTTATTTATTTATTTGTTAGAGAGAGAGAGCAAGCCCAGGCAGACAGAGTGGCAGGCAGAGGCAGAGGGAGAAGCAGGTTCCCTGCCGAGCAAGGAGCCCGAGGTGGGACTCGATCCCATGACCTGGGATCATGACCTGACCTGAAGGCAGCCGCTTAACCAACTGAGCCACCCAGATGTCCCTTTTTTTTTTTTTTTTTTTTTATTATTAATTTTATTTATTTATTTGACAGAGAGAAATCACAAGTAAGCAGAGAGGCAGGCAGAGAGAGAGGAGGAAGCAGGCTCCCTGCTGAGCAGAAAGCCCGATGTGGGGCTCGAACCCAGGACCTGGGATCATGACCTGAGCCGAAGGCAGCGGCTTAACCCACTGAGCCACCCAGGCGCCCCCTGATGTTCCTTTTTGAGCTCCTCCCCCTCCCCACCCTGTCGTGTAGAACTGCTGTTCCTGACGTTGCCCCTGTGGGCCTGAGATGTGACTAGCATGCCCCGGGATCACCCGGGCTTACCAGCTGGACCTTCCTCTTCCAGGTCCCCCGCAAGTACGGAAGGTATCCGTGCCGTGCTGACCAAGGTAGATTGAACATCAGCAGGCGGGAATGCCGAGCACTGTCCTAGGGGAAGGGTCCGTCCTATCTTTGATGAGTCTAGGAGCTATGTCTTTTTGTCTTCGTGGGGAACTGTCTTACCTAGAGCAGCCATGTGGGTCTCTGCTCATGTCAGAGTCCTCTCTAGGTAAAGTACTAAAACTCTGGCTGCATCCAGAAGCTAGAGTATTCGGAGTTTCTCTAGCTATAAATGGCTCCTTTGGATGCCCCCAGACAAAGCCGGTTCTGTATGTTTTAGTGCATGGTGGCCTGCTCTAAGCTCCCCAAGCCTTCTGTGGCGTGTACAATGCCAACTTTTTTTTTTTTTTAAAGCAGTTACACTGTGAAGAAAAAAAAATCAAGCCCATCCTTTATGTCTAAGTGGCATAATGGTAAATAGACCCACTGTCGGTCAAGTTGTTGCGTCTCTTATTCCTTTTTGGTTAAATAAGCAACAAACACATTATTATTGTTACAGTTTGAACATCTACCGTGCCCAGGGCAGCCTATTCCTATTTTTACATATGTTTTTAATATGTATCTGATACATATGAAGCCAGATACTGCATATGATAATTCATATGAAAATACCCACTATTTAGCACAAAATAGTGAGTTTTCTTAGATGTTAGTTTTCTTCCTCTTCCTCAGTCTGCTCATCTATAAAATGGGAGAGCTGGTTGAGCTGTTTCAGAGGTCAGCACACTATGACCTGGGAGCTGGCTGCCTGGTTTCGTTCTTTAAAATAACAGCTTGAGGGGCACCAGATATTGATCTACAGCTGCATATGGTTAAGCTAAGTCAAGTCCAGTCTCAGCTCAGGTCTTGACCGCAAGATCGTGAGTTCAAGCCCCTCATTGGGCTCCATGCTGGGTGCGGAGCCTACCTAAAAAAAATTAAAATAACAGCTTTAGTGATGTAATCCATATTCCATGACATTTATCCTTTCAAGTGTATAATTCAGTGGCTTTTAACATTGACAGAGTGGTATGCAGCCATCTTCATGGTCTCGTACCAGAGCATTTTCATCAAATCCTGTACCCAATTGTTGGCCGTCCTGTGAAAGTGAATATTTAGTTTTGTGGATGATGGCAGAGATAGGGCCTGCTCCTTCCGTGTGCAGGAAGGACTCGTCTACCAAGGGGTTCATCTACGTTCTTGTACACAGTGGGGGCAACCACTTTCCTCTTTTCAGCGAAAGAACCGGTCACCTCTGGAGTCATCTGTCCAACGCAGAGGAGTGCAAGACGGTGTGGGTGGACGGAGCCTGTTTTATGCTCAAACACTGTATCCATTAAGTTCTGTGGCGACCTGGCAGCCCAGCCACTGCTCTGTCCTGCTCTTTGATGCTGAGCAGCCACAGAGCATCCTCTCCCAGATTGGCCAGCATCATTCGCTTTGCAAGCTAAGCCTGCAATTCAGGCCTGCAGCGGTGACTTGAGGAAACACAGTTCTGGAGTGTGGAGGGGGAGAGGAGGAAGAGCTAAAAAGGAACATCCAGACCAGCTTCTTAGCTCCAGCCCAGGCACTGAAAAAGAGAACAGCAGAGAGGGTGATCGAAGCCCCCCACCTCTGAGCCTCCCTTTCCCCATGGGCTGCAGGAAGGCTGGAGAAGCAGGCCTCTGTCCTTCCCTCCTTCCCAAGTACACCCTCCTGCAGCAGCAGCAGACACTGCCCAGAGCTGGCACCTTTCATTTCCATGATAGACAAATGTAGGGACAGACTTACCAGGGGCCGTGGGGAGTTCAGACACCCAGCTGAGAGCACCCAGACCCTGCATGCTTGCCCAGGAGCCAGACATGTTTGATTTGCAGGTGGAAGAACCAACAGATGGGATGGGGGGCAGGGAGGAGATGACCAGGGGGATACAGAGAACCATCTTCCAACCTTTGTGGATGACAATAGCTTTTTACTGAATAGTCCCAGGGAGCTGACTCAGGATCACTGAGTAAACTCTATAGTGACTCAGATTCTGACTCAGAACAGGGAGAACTTTTTACAAGTAGAGCAATCCACAGATGGAATGTCTGACTCAGAGAGAACTTACCTTCCCATCCTGGGAACGGAATTGGCATCTAACAGGGCTGCTGCTGGGGAGAGGAGGGAGTGCTCCTGCCCTGGGAGGGAGGTTCACTCGATGGCCTCTGGGAGGTGACCTCCACACTTTTTTTTTGGATTTTACAAGACTGTAGCTAATGTTCAGTTGGGTGGGGAGGCACAAGTTGGTGTGCAGCACACACTTAGGAACCTTCCAGGCTCAGCCGTTAATCTACAAGCACTTAGGACTTCTGCCGCTCTCCTGTGGTCGCACACGACATGCCAGGAGGTGACCCTGCAGGTCAGTTAGCTAAGTGATTCTGCAAAATTAAAGGGGTAGGATTTTTTTTCCCCATCAAAGTAGGGAAAGGCAATAAATAAGAACACAGGAGGGAGGTATGAAGGTGGAAAGGTTTCATTAAATGTGAAGTCCGTTGGAGAAACAAGAAAGAGCACCCACTCCTGCAGACCATCCCTGTCTCTCCCTAGTGTCACCCCTGGCCAGACTTGCCCAGTTCTGCTCTGAATACAGCTCCTACCCACAAGCAGCTTTATTACCAGGTACCTTTTTTTTAAAAAACAAAAAAAGCATATTTGATTCAACTATACTAAAATTAAAAAATTTAAAAAAGAAAAAAAGCATATTTGATATTGCACACCCCCCCCCCCACCGACCCCAAAAGGAAATAAAAGCGAGTAAACAAGAAGTGCTCTATTTGCTACTTACAAAGCCTGGGCCATTCTAGGCATCAGACAGAGGGAATGGGGTTAAGGAAAGAAGGTCCTCTGGGTCCCTGAGATTCTAACACTCAGGTTTTTAAAACATCCCTTATGTCTGTGTTGAGGGGATAGTGTTTATATTTTTTGAAAAAATACAAAAAAATGTTCATCAGCTACTTGGAAGCGTGGTCCTAACTGATCATTAGGGGCCAGTTAGTCAATTCTCACCGTACTCCTGGGTAGCAGACGTTCAACTTAGAGCAAGGTGTAGAATCACAGAGCTTTTGGGTAGAAGGAGAACTCAGAGGTATCTAGTTCATCTTCCCCTTCCGCTCCCTACCCTGTCTTAATTGAGGGCTCAGGACCCAGTCATCTACCTCCTTCTTGATTGCCACCAGGGACAGGAAGCTTATCACCACCAGAGACAACAGACATAATGTATTTCAGGACAATTTATTAGGAAAGTCCTTCTCTACCTTGACTGGAGAGCTGTCACTGGCAACAGATAACCCCGTCCCAGCTATGGGACTTACTGGATCCGCAGAAATCGCACATTCCTCAGGAAAGTCTGAAGATAGACATCATTATGTCCTTGTGAAATTCTCTCTTTTAGCCAACAAATCATTCCTTTTTGCCCTGGCAAAAATCCTTATTTCTATCAGTCATTCCCATATCATAGGGATTTATGTCTCTTTTCCCCTGAATTCAATTTACCAAGATGTCTCTTACAGAGTGTTCTTCCCAAAACTGGGGTGTGGTCATAAAAAGCCTAGGAAAGAGAAACTCTGGCTCTCTTTCTGAATTCGCCTCTTCTAACAAATATCATGCCTGCAGCTCCATTACACCATCAACACATAAAAATGTGTCAATAAAGACTCCCATATTGAGGAGGATATTTCATATTTGAAGTTGTAAGATCACCTTCCTTTCCCACATCTCCTCCATTAAACTCTAGAGGTTGAGGTAAATATTCTAAAGGAAAGGCCCTCATTCCCCAACATACAGGCTTCCCTAACCTGGCAGAAGGCAAGAGACAATGTCTACAGCTAATAAGAAGATGGTGCTCTGAAGCGATGACCTCCATCTTGCCTGCCAAGGGAAGGGGAAAAGGACAAGTTCAGCTTGTGCTGAGTGCATATGCTACAGCCCACAGCATTTTAGATGCTTTATCTATCTCGTCTCATTTGTCTTCTCAGTAACCTTCAAGGTGGGCACCAGTAGCTCAGTATCCCAGACAGTTCAGAGAGGTTAAGTGACTTGGGCAAAGTCACACAGCTTATGGCAGAGATTGGTATTCAAACCCCTGTCATTTTGACTCCAAAGCTGTATTTTTCCTTCTGCATCTTGTTGCTTCTGAGCCAAACCTGACTAAAGATGAGGGGGCCGTTTGCGGGATAAGCTTTCCTAAACCGAGGGGAAAAAACAGCTCCTGCTAGCCAAACCAAAAGAATTACACTATCCCTTCCCTCTTTCCCCTTTCTTCTTACCACAAGCAAACTCTTTCCCATGTGTAAAATCACCCAGATGATTTAATGCTGCAATCACTAGACCCATGAATCAGAAGACCGCGGATGTTATCAAAACAACAGGAACATAAAAACTTGGGAGGGAAGTATGGTCATAGGCTCCTTGTTCCCAAATTCTCACCTGGAAAAGGACTTGTTTCTCGAGGAGCTCATGGTAAATGCCAGAAAGGGCGGTTTGGGGGAATTTCCTTTAAAGCGGTGACTCTTGAACCATGGGGTTCCTGCAGCAACAGCACCTGGGAACTTGTTAGAAATGCAGATTCTCCAACTGATCCCAGACCTAAGGAATCCCGAAACTGTACGTGTGGGGAGCACACCCGATAAAGCACGTTCTCCGGCAGCTTCAGATGGAGAGAGATGTTCTAGGGCAACAAGCGGCTGTCTCAGATGGCCTGGGGCCTCATCATTCTTCCAGCGAGGGCCTATGGCACCCATGGAGGCACACGGTTTCTCCGAGGTCCCGTAGGGAATGCGGACAAAGGGAAAGTGGGGCCGCCGGAAATACTGCCCCGAAACAAAGTTATCAGTTGGACCAATAGCAAGTTGCTGAACTCTCACTGTGCATTAACTTAATCCAGAGTACCTGCTAACTGATCTGGGGCAACTGGCAGATAAGAGAGAAAAAAAAAAGTCTCTTACTCCCACTGCCAAAAGAGAGTCAGACAAATATCTGCATGCCTTCTGCTTCGTAGTTTCCCTTTTTCCCACTGGGAAGTGTTCGTGTGCATGATAGGAGTTATTTCATGACAGGTTTGGGGGTTGCTGCGAAGAAGGCTGCCTCAAGCCCGACCCTTTGCATATGACTCACGTTTTCTATTTTACAAAAGAGGCACAAAGCAAAGAGGGTGGGGTGGAGAAGAAACCACGGGGTGAGAAGGTGCTGTGCTTTGGAGGGGATCCAGTTGTCCGTGAAGATCCAAGGCTACTCAAGATGGATTTCGTTAACAGATACAGAGCTTGAGAAAGTGTTACAAAAAGGCAGTGGGGGTTTGCCGGAGGGAAATTATTTCAGGAAGATTGAGCTAAAATGAGAACCCGATCTGGGGCTCTAAGAAGGACGGACTGGGAAAAGCAAGGAAACGCAGCAAAGCCTTGCAGCTCATTAGTCTTTTTCTAAAAGCACGTTTCAGAGACCACCAGTCCCACGAAATGCTCCCCACACAAAATTAAGGGAGGCTTCCCCCATTAAATAAGTTTAGGAGTTGCTGCAAACACTATCTTCCTCTTTGAGCTTAATCATGATCTGACTTCTCAGAGTGTTAAGTCAGATAATCAAGAAATCTTTTGATTTTATTTAACCCAATGTTTCCAAAGTTATTCGGCTAGAGAGCTTCACCCCCGGTAATTCCTGGTCACACCTTCTGGAACACCTGCGGTCTTCACAAGCATCTCAGTGTGGCAGGAGTTAGAAGCAGGGGAGACTGGCCTAGGGCATCTGGGGGCCCTTGGCAACAAGGAGAGCAAATGCCTAACAACAGAGGAGCTACTCTGGGACGTAGGGTCCTGCCCTTGTCACAGAAGCCCCCCAGGAACAGACAGAGGAAAGCAGGCCAGCCAGGGGCCACAGTGGAGCCCCCCACCACCAATACTGTCACCTGAACCACACCGGAAGCATCCTTTTACCCAGCTGGAGCAAGAGACTTTTCCAGCCGCCTCCTTGATTCGAGTATTTATCCCATTTCCATCTCCACCCCTCCCTTCGTCTCCCCCAAAAGAGTTCCATATGCCAGAGAGTTATAAGGCACAAAGAGACCCTGTCAGTTCCCTCAAATGCCGGCACAAGGGACCATGCCTTTCTCCTTCTCCCTTTCAGTTCTGGGGGACATCCAGCTGCCAGAACTCAGGCTGTGTCCGAGGACTCAGACTCGGACCTGTTTCCTCCTTTGTGAAATGTTTGCGTTAGACTGGTGATCATTACGGTTTGTTTTTTCTTTTTTCCCCAGCTCTGTCAATTCTGAAATTTTATGGCAGTTTGAATCCAGGGATCCAGATTCTTCTTCTTTTTTTTTTTTTTCTTCTTTGGAAGTTTATTTTATTTTATTTTATTTTATTATTTGAGAAAGAGAGAGAGAACAAGCGGGGGTGGGGGGAGGGGGGCGGGGCCGAGGGAGAGGGAGAAGCAGACTCTCTGCTGAGCAGGGAGCCTGATGCAGGGCTCGATCCCAGGACACTGGGATCATGACCTGAGCCGAACCCAGATGCTTAACCAACTGAGCCATCCAGGCACCCCAGGGATCCAAATTCTCAAGCTGTTAAGAACTAGCTGTGACATTTAAACACATAACCTCTGCTCCGCCGACCTGTCCTATAAAGGACTTGCATACAGCATGACTGGGAAGGTCCAGTGGGATCATCGTTGGTGAGTGAAAAGCCGCTGTGAAGTAAAAGAGGTGTTTTCCATTTGGGGCATGGAAGCAGTGGGGGGCAGTTGTCTATATGCGTTGTCTGGGAGTCTCCTTTGTTTTTCTCACTTCAGTCCTTGCCTTCAGTCCCTGATCTGCTTTATCCTGGGAGCTGGTGTTTGCTCTGCTCCCCGCACTCGAGAGTTACTCACTGTGTTTGTTTGTTGAGAGTGCTGGCCTCCCACATTCTTCCAGATGTCTGGGAGTTGGGCTAATGTTGAACAGGCTTAAAGTAACTTCACATTTGTCTTAATTTGGACAGAGGTTGACCTGAAATATACCATTGGGCTGTTGATGCAAAGGGCTTCTTGCCAAAAATATTTAAGTGTATGAGTCAGAGATGAAATTTGCTTACCTAAAAACACACTGTTTTAAAGTACGTTTAGTGATTTTTCTGCCCGGATGGTCTCCCCTCTGACGCAAGTGGGGTGTTAAAGTCCCCTACTATTATTAAGTTACTATCAATTTCTCTCTTTATGTTCGTCAGTATTTGCTCTCTGTGTTTAGACGCTCCAATGGTGGGTGCATAGATATTTGCAATTTTTATATCTTCTTGTTGGGTTGATCCCTTTATCATTATGTAAGGCCTTTCTTTGTCTCTCGTTATAGTCTTTGTTTTATAGTCTGTTTTGTCTGCTGTTAGTGTTGCTACCCTGGCTTCTTTTTTCACTTCCATTTGCATAGTAAATATCTTTTCATCCCCTCATTTTCACTCTGTTTGTATCTTTAGGTCTGAGAGAAGTCTCTTTGTAAGCAGCATTTAGATGGGTTTTGGTTTTTTAATCCATTCTGCCAGCCTATGTCTTTTGATTGGAGCATTTAGGCCATTTACATTTAAAATAATCATTGAGGGGTGCCTGGGTGGCTCAGTGGGTTAAAGCCTCTGCCTTCAGCTCAGGTCTTGATCTCAGGGTCCTGGGATCGAGTCCCCGCATCGGGCTCTCTGCTCAGCGGGGAGCCTGTTTCTCCCCTTCTCTCTGCCTGCCTCTCTGCCTACTTGTGATCTCTGTCAAATAAATAAATAAAATCTTCAAAAAAATAAATAAAATAAATAAAATAATCATTGATATGTAAGGATTTATTGACATGTTGTTAATTGTTTTCTCATTGTTTTGTTGTTGTTCTCTGTTCCTTTCTCCCTTTGTTCTCTTTCTTTATGATGGTTGAGTTCCTGTAGTGTTATGTTTGGCTTTTTTTCTCTTTCATGTGTGTGTCTGTGTGTGTGTATCAATCCTAGGTTTTGGATTTATGGTTACTGTGAGGTTCACATACAATGTCCTCGGTGTATAAAAGCCTATATTAAGTATGCCAGTCATATTCAACAGTATAGTTAAGCAATGAGTAATTTCACTTAGGTTGATATATAAACACTTTTGTCTCTGAAGGAAGACCCATCAGTTGACATTTCAGCTTTCCCAGCATGCTCCAGAGAGAATAGGAGCAAACTCCATGGTTTGTATGTTTGTATCTATACTCGATCAGCCCTGAGCTTTGAGAGCTGCACAGTGAGATCCTAGAAATGGCTCATTACCTTTGCAATTCCTCATGGCCCATGACTTTCCCATTAAATATGAAAGTTGATTAATTTGAGGCTGGGGTTGCGGGAGGTAGAACAAAAGGGATTACTTATTAATTTAAAATGTTAAATAAGTTGTCAAAGTAGGAAACCAAACTTGGTAGAATTTGCACTTTGATTATGTGTATGTAAACCATCAATTCTATAGAATTTATAGCCTGACTGCTTTTCTGCAAGAAGCCTTACTTCTCTCCTCTGAGAGTAATTGAACTACTTCTGTATGAAAACACAATTTTCCTTCTCCCACTAACTTTTTCAAACTGTTTGCTGAACTTAGACTACCCCTTCCCCTGGGACTGGTCAGAATAGTATGTTCTTTGGTTTCCATCAGGGAATGTGGCTGTGCCCTTCTTGAGTGTACAGATAGGCTGCTGAAAAATAACATGATAATAAAAATAAATAGCTAAGCTTAACTGGGCACTTACTGTGTGAGTTCAGTGCTTTATTTACATTATCTAATTTAATCCTTTCAACAACTGAGTGAGGTAAGTATAATTATCTCCTGTTATTTTTCTAAAGATGTTATTTATTTTTAAAGAGATATAGAGAGCACGAGCTGAGGAAGGGGCAGAGGCAGAAGGAGAGAGAGAATCTCAAGCAGAGTCCACACCGAGCACAGAGCCTGATGCAGGGCTTGATCTCACAACCCTGAGATCATGACCTGAGCCAAAACCAAGAATTGGATGCTTAATTGGTTGAGCCACCCAGGTGCCCCATAATTATCTCCAGTTTTTAAGTAGACAGGGGCAGTCTGAGGCTTGGTTTGATTAAGAACATTTCCAAGGCTGCAGAGGGTTGAAAGGTAAGTGGCTAACTTAACTACAGTGGTAGAACTAGTTAGTTAAGTGGGCCGCAGTCTGACTCCATGACCCTTGCTTTCTTTCTCCACCTAACTTCTTTTTCCTTTAGAAGAGTTCTTGGAAACCCCCCCCGCCCACCCAAAACAGCTTACAAACAACCTCTTGGTCGAGAATCATGGGCGAATAACATAGGGCTCCTTTGGCAAAGGGAAGTGCTTGCTGGTCACCTGCTGGGTTCCTGCAGCCCGAGACCTTACCCGGGTCCTCTGTGAGCCCATTACTGCATGTCCAAGGAGCATGGCAATAATTCCTCCATTCAATTCTAGTTCTCTAGGATTCGGAAGCACCTCCCAGCCAGAGGATTTTGTAATCTGGAGTCTATTCCTTGGAGCCTGGTCTGAGGAAAATGCTGAGAGCCCTGGGGAAAATGGGGCTGTGTTTGGGCCTGTGGGCCTGGCTGGGGGCTGGGAGGCAGCATCCACATGCCTGTAGGGATACAATGGGCACACTCAGTGAGCTTGTGGCCCCAGGAACCTGCTTAGCCCAGAGGTCAGATTATAGCCCCTGAAACAAAGCGTTGGGTTTAGCCTCATAGTCGTGCATTTAATTCACTCTTCAGTAGCTTTGGCTGGGACTCTGCGTGCCTGGGTGGAGGAGGCTTTTGTCCAGCCGTTCCCGCGCAGCCTGTGTGACCACAGCACCCAGCCCCAGCAGACAGCACTGGGCCAGAGGACTGCACCAGTGTTGGACTTGGGGTGGGGAGGTAGAGTCCTCATGGAGAGGGAAGCTGGCTCTGGCCATGGGAGCCAAGGGGCCTGGGATTGAGTCAGTGTGGCCGCCCAGCCCCGGGGACTGGTTTCCCCACAGGTGATTACTGGCTGGGGAGGAGAAAGCAGCCAGCCAGGCTCCATTAAAATGCTGCCACTGGTGAGGAATCATCTAGCAACTATCCCCTGCAGGGCTGACAAAATCTGAAGGGGGAAACTCCCAAGTTTCCAGGAGCGTTTCCCACCCAAACCTCTGGAGGTTACCAGGGAGCTCTGGCCCGGAACGGGGCTGGCTTGCCAGGTGTCTGTGACACAGCTGGGAGCAATCATCACCGTGGTCACCTTGTACCCAGCCCTCTCCTGTGCCAGGCACTGGACTCACCCTGTCTGTTTCCCTTGCCAGGGCCCTCCAGGTTTGGCGGTGTTCTCCCCATTTTATAGATGGGGCTCAGAGAGCTAAGTAACATGCCTAATTTGTAACTGGCTGGATCCAGATTCAAACCCAGGTCTATCTGGGTTTCTTCCACTCCGTCATTAGGCTTTCTCAGAAGGTAGCGCTGACTCAACCCAAGATACTGATCTTGGGTGAGCATCTGTGGCAGCAACCATAGCCATTGGGTTTACAGATGTCTCCATGAGATGAAGTGGGACAAAAATATGGTACTGGAACAAGGGCACTGAATGTAGTTTCTTTACATGGAGCAGTGGAGGTAAATGCCTCGTTTATATCCAGTTATCATATTGGTAAGATGCCCCCATCTTGTTCTTGTCCTGATTTCTATGGGTAGGTCTGTAGTACAACACCTTGTCTTGGGGAAAACTATAGCTTTTGGTACCCATAGAAGAGCAGAAGCCACTGTGGAGCTTTTCTGCCTTACCGATAATTTCTGGATTTCACCCAGACCATCAGATCTCTCTTGCCTTACCCCTATATACTTTACTAGCCAGTTTGTATGCTGTTACTGTCTATCCTTGATTCCAAAATGTCCTTGATCCCAAGAAGCACTTTTTTTTTCACATGTTAATGTCTTTGCACTGGCACCCATCCTGTCATTGAGGTCCGTGTTTAATGTGGTGGGGCTGTTTAAATGGATGCTACATTTTTAGAATTGATGGGGACCAAGAATTGAGAAAATATGATAATGAAGCACTTATTCAACTCATCAAATGCCTACAGTAAATGTCAGGCATTCTGCTAGATGCTTAGGAGGTAGAAAATAACCAGCATGCAGTCCCTTGCCTTAAGAATGTCACAGTCTTGGTGGGGGAGATAAGGGCTCTGAATTTAGAGAGCCAGGGTATGTGGAGGGTCAGGAGAAGAGAAGGCGGGGAAGCTGGGATTGCTTTGCAGAGAAAGTGTATCACAGAGTGGGCGGGAACACAAAGGGACAAGGAGGGGGTTGGGGATGTGTTGGGGAATGGTATCCCGGACCACTGGATATTTGGAGCAAACAAATGTTCAGAATCATAAAATCCTAGCATGTGTTTGCAGGCTTGGAAGGGTTCAGTGTGGTTCCATTGGAGGGTATATGTGAAGACATGGGTGTAAAATGAGGCTGTGGGGGATAGGCAGGGGGCAGATCATGGGGGATTGAGCTCCACATACAGGAGCTTAATCTCTATCCTAATCCAGTGGCAAATCACAGAGTGGTTTTCAGCAGGGGAGTGATGCCTTGATTTGTGTTTAGGAACTCCGCATTGCAAAATGGGTGGGAAAGAGGGGCGCTGGGGTGAGAGGAGGTGAACAGAGTGATAGCTGTTGGGAGAGAGAGAATAGTTACCCAAATGAAGCAAAAGCCTCATTTTAATTTACTATTCCCAGACGGGGTGGACCCAAGTGTGGAGGCTTGAGGATGATTACACAGAGGGGCAGCAGGGCATCTCGAACTAGAAGCTGCAGAGTCAAGTGACATTGTTCTTACCTTACCCCCGTCATCTCATGGGCAACTGCTAGTGTGTGCCCTGGTCTCGCGAGAGCCACCTGGGTAGTAGGCAGGCCGACTGTCTGACCGGATGCTGGGAGAAGCTAGAAGAAGAAGAGCCCACTACTTGTACTGCTAGTTAAGGAAGGGTCATTTCAGCCCCCCATGTGACATCCCAACTTATACTTGCCAGATTAGTTCACCACCCGAATTTATTACAGATGGATGGGAGTGTATATGCCAATGCTTGGCGGGGGGAAATGTTCAGGTCTTGGTGAGAACCCTCACAGGAAAGACAAAGTGGACCTGTCGATAGGATTTAAGATACTCAGCATTAAAAGTCATAAGGAAGACGTAGGTAGGTTGCTGTGGTTGGGCCTGGGGGCTCCCACAGAAGACACATATCCATGTTGTCGACTGACTGACCCACCTGCAGGAGGTAGTTGGGACAGGTGTTAGGTGAGAGGTGGAAGGAGCTCCTTCGCCACGGTGGCAAGGCTTTGGTAGGGGTGGGAGCTGACTGTTGATATGGTGACCCACAACTTACGGTTCTCTTCCTCCTCCCCGCTTCCCTGAACAGGTGCAGTGCCATACTTACACAGGGTACTGCTGGTGTGTCACCGCAGATGGGAAGCCCATCAGTGGCTCTTCTGTGCAGAATAAAACTCCTGTATGTTCAGGTACCGTAGGGAGGGGTGGGAAGAAAGAAAAGAGTTGGAGAGAGACCCCTCCGCTGGTCTCCTGCATCTCGTGGGGGAACCTTGGAAACTTGGTGGAAAGATGGCGGGTGGTCATGAGCCCTCTTCCAGGTCAGAGAGCGTTCCACGCTGACACACCTGCTCTGCGGTCCACTGGGCTACGGCTCAGTATATGCCTATGGGTATATATTTCCTTATTTTGAGTTGAGATTTCTGGTTCGACGCTCTCTTCCCAAGCATTGGCTGGAATTCCTAGAGAATGGCATCTAAGCTTTCAGCCGGGGCACTCTGGCTGCTAGCGGTCTTGGGAGCACTTTGTTGAGACAGATTTTTAAAACCGAATGGGAGTTCGGCATCAAAGACTGGAGGATCGACAAGTGATGTCCGTCACGGGCACACGATGAGGACGTGGTGGCCTGGGTGCCATATATTTGCTCCTCCTCCCCCCAACAACGTAATGTAGAGGAATGGAAACTTTCATCCCAGTGGCCCTCCAAGCTGGCTGTTAGCAGCAGCGCCCAGGGAATTAAAAAGAGCCCAGGTGTCGAGGCTCCCCAGAACAATCCGATCCAGCAGGTCTAGAGTGAGACCCGGAGTCCACCTCTCTGCGAAGCTTCTGAGGTGGTTTTGATAACTGGACGAGGGAGGGGATCATTGCTTCATAGCGACCCACTACACTAGTCCACTGAGACATTAAGTCCTTTCTCTTGCCGACTCTACGAGCATAGAGAAATTCTGCTCTTAGGTCAACCCACGGGATCATGGATTTTGGATTTACACAAGCCCCACACTTCCTACTTCCATTCAGATGGTGAAGGACTTGGGGTCCCTCCCTTAATTCACGGTGTGGCTCAGCCCTCACTCAAGAAAGCCCGTCCAGCCACCAGCCACTTCATATTTCTTCGTATCTGTGTGTTATGAGGTTTTATTTATTTACTTATCTTTAATTTTTAAGTGCAAACAAAGGATAAAACATTGTTCTAAAGGCTATGGGAAATGCCAAGGGCCAACAGCCCTGCTATCCTAACATTTTTCTTTTTTCACAAGCTTTATTCATTTTTCTACCGGCCCTGCTATATAAGGGAATGGTAAGAAAGGCAGTAAGCATCTACATTAGGAAACCAAGATTTGCAGGCCAAAATGGAAAGTTTACTTTATTTGTGGTTTACGTGGAAACTGGAAACCTTAATTGGGGTTGGTGTGGGGAGAAGCAGGAATGAGCCCTCCTTGCAAATGTCCTGGAAAGTTTCATGTAAAGCAAACAAATGCACTAGAAACAAGACATGCAGAGTAATATAATTGAATTCTCACAAAACTAATATATGGAGAAAAAGGTATGGTACAGAATGAGAAAAGAGGGAATCCTTTTTTTTTTTTTCCTCTTCGTGGCCAGACCTCCGCAGATGTCCTTACGTGGGTGTGCTGTCTCTGGCCTGCATGTGTGGGCTTCAGGGAGAAGACAGGTGCCACAGGGCCCGGACCGCAGGATGGGTGCACATGGCGTCCTAGCAGACGCAGGGCAAAGCGTTTGGCCAAACACACACACTGTACCCTCTTTGAGGAATAGGCTGCGTCTAGAAAATTGTTTCCATGCCTCAGACTATTTTGGCCCACTCAATACAATTGGGCCAACAATTTTCTACTTAATGCAGATGGAAAATCGCCGATTTCCTGCCCTAACCAGCGAGGGATGTCAATCATTGCATTTTCAGTAAGAGGGGCTTCTTTTCAGTTGGCCCTACTGACTGGATATGGCTCAGAGCACGGCAGTGGCGGGATGTGGGGGAGATGGGGAGTGGAGGTGAGGGGCAGTGACTGGAACCTTCACCAAGGGAGTTCTGTGGAGGGAAGTTTTGTAAAAATCTGGTCAGGATTATTGCCGGGAGATCATGGTTCATCTCACTGATACTGCGATATCAGTGACATTGACGTGAAGCAAACACCACTGGACGTGTATGTCCGTTCTTTGTATATAATGTCCCCAGACATGTATACAGTGCATGTATACACATAACCATATGCTTACAGCTGCAGGCTTTGCCAGCTCTTTGAAAGAAACCAACCACGATACGTTCTGAATGTCTGTGTTTTGTGTTTCCCTTTTACCCAAGGTTCAGTCACCGACAAGCCCTTGAGCCAGGGTAACTCAGGAAGGAAAGGTGAGTAGAGTTTTATGCTCTATCCAAATGTTTGCTTCTAAAGCCAGTCCAAGAAGAGTTCTAGACAAGATGGAAGGAGCCTGGGTGTAGGCTAAAAATCCCCCCACAGAAAATCTCCATTCCTATTCTAGGTTTCTTCCTAGAAGGACTGGGAGGAGGTAAGTAAGGCTCATACGGCGGTGGGGGTCCACGCTTCCAGAATTTCTGAGGGAGGTGAGTGAGCACAGCATACAGAGCTGGCAGGGACCCTGAGAACCTTGGTTCCTGGGCCGTTCAAGCAGTCAGCTACCAGGTAGGCAGCAGGCAACCGAAAAGGATGCGAAGGCAGTCATGTCCAAGTCTGTCCCGACTCTCTTGTTTTGAACACTGGTTTGAACATCTTTGGTCCCTCGCTGATTCTCCCTAATAACTGTTCTGGTACATCAGATTTTCTTCACTAAGAGGAAACTGGCTTCACAGGCTTGCAACCCGTGCTGCTGTTGTTTTGGAATTCTTAATCATCCTGTCTTCGAACTTGTGTTCTGTTACGGAAAGCCCAGCGGGACCGGGAGGCGCGTGTGTGCGCGTCCTTGTCACCCCGTCGGCGTATCGCTTTTGTGGTGCGGGCTGTGGGGCTTCCACGGGACGCTGCAGATTTTAATCCTTCTTACGTAGAACAACATTAAATGGAAAAATTTAAAACAAGTCAGGAGAGAGACCATGGAAGAGAGGATCAAACTGTGCAGTTCAGTGTCCTTCGTGGCACTATTTTCCTGCTTTTTGAACAAAGGGCCTTGCATTTTGATTCTGCATCGGGCCCTACAAATTATGCGGCTAACCTCAATTAAGGCATTTGTCTGAGTGCTGCTTAGTGGAGCAGCCAACATGAGGACTAGGTCCCTGGGCTGTCCTGACCACATTTCCAGTGTGAGACACACTGGGCTTCACCACCGGGATAACAGAGAGGGAAAGAGAGGGGGAGAGAGCAAGCGCGCTCTAGCAGTTGCAGGCAGAACCAATGCCAATGTCATTGCGTGTGCAAGCACTCCGGGACTGCTGTTTCGGGCTCTTGGGTAAAAGCCCAGCCAGGAGATGGTAGCTGAGTTTGAGGCTTCGCACCTGTGTCTGGGCCTTGGGGACTTCATGTTCTTAAATGTCCACATGGAGCGTCGGGCCTGGGTAGGATTAGCGTGAGGTACATGGGCTTGACCTGCACCCGTGGTCGCAGGGAGACTGAGGCGAGGCCTTGGAGCCCGCCCTACATGCTTATCCCATGGGAATGGGAAGAGGAGGCAAAACCACCCTCCCTGAATGCAGGAAATGAGACTCTGGAGAAGCTGCTGGGCTGAGTGCAGGTGTTCCAAGAGGACGTGGAAATGGAGTATCAGGATCCCACTAGAAAACACGGACCAATGGGCCTTCCTGCCAGCAGGAATGCCTATGGGGGTAAAAAGAAGGGAGCAGATGCCTTTCCAGGTCCTTCCCAGAACAGGGAGAGGCAGCCGTGCCTGTTGGCAGTTCCCTTCTAGGTGGCAAAGTGGGAGAGGGGTGTGAATGTTTCTTCCTGCAAAGATCTGAACTCCTCAACACTGTGCATGGCTTGTGTCTCTGTCTGCAATTTATTGGAGTTGCGATGGGGAGCCGCCTTCAATTTGACTTGTTGCAACTGAAGACTTCAGGAACATCGCCTCTGCTCTGGGGCACGAGATCGAGGCAATAGTAAAAGGCAATCGGCAATCGTGCAAAACCGACAGCCCAGATTTCCCCCACCAAAGGGAGCTGAAGCCGTGATGCTGAATGGAGCTCCCACGCCGAGAAGGGTGGACCGTGGGGTCTGGGATCTTAAACTGTACAGGGGAGGACTTCCCACGTTGCTGTGGCTTTGCACCCTGTGGACAACAAAAGAAACAGACCCGTAGCCATTGCGGGCTCCTGCTGATCCAGCTGGGAGAGGACAGGGACACCTGATTCCTCCAGGGACGGTGCACGGAATAGGGGCATAGAGTCTGAAGCCTCATCGCAGAGATAAGTTGCTTAGTTTCCAGCAGCTTGCTCGCCTACACCGGATGGGCTCCTCCCTCCCAGATGGTTCTGCAGAGCCTCTCTTTGGTGCAGAGGCCTGGTGGGGGATGCTAGGGTGCCCTCGTCCCTGGAGACTTGACTTTTGCCCAGAGCCTCTCCTTCCTTTTACTTTGGAAAGGATCACCTTAGGTGCTAATCCTCTCCTCTTTGTCTGCCGCGGGCAGCTCGGAGAAAAGCAGGCTCAGGCCACCTGTAGGAAGGACCACCTGAAGCCACACCTGTCCAGGAAGCTGGAGCTGGAAGGGGGACAGGGTGCGAGAGGGCTTTTGTAATATCCTGTGTCGGCCGCCGAGGTCTCTCTCTCAGCTGCCACTTAAGAATGGAATGTGCTCCGGAGGGCAGCAGGTGGGAAGACACAAAGGCCCCTTGTCTGAGCTGGTGCCCACACGTGGGGTTTCCTAGACGGGATCTCCCTAGAGCTGGGGCTCACAGCCCTGAGGCCTGCTGCGGCCCCGGCCCTCGAGCAGGGTGAGAGGCACACCCAGCAAGGACGCCCCGGGTCTGGGTGTGAGAGTGGTGGGGGCCGCCGGGGGTGGCCAGGGGAGGAGCAGGCCCAGGCCTTCCTCTCCCCACCTTCTTGCCTCAGAGCCCGCTCCACTGACAGGGCTCAGAAGGATCGGTTCTCCCTGCCTGCAAGGAATGAAAAGGTGTATTGTGTGGAGACGGAGGGTCTGGTTGCCAGCCAGGAATTAGTCCTGTGGAGGAGAGGAGGAGAAGGCTGAGCAGAGGAGGCTGGGGGAGGAGGCAACAAGAGATAGCAGGAGGAAGGGAGGAGGGAGAGAAGCCAGGCAGTAGCAGGTCACAGGCGGCTGGCCCAGACAGGAGGCCTGGCTTGAGGCTCGGGGTCCACAGGTGTGCGGCCCGAGGGGAGAAGTGGGGGAAGGAGGGAGGGAGGCGCTGTTATCTTACCCAGATGCATGTGCTCTGGGAGGGGAGGAGGGTCAGAACTTCAGACTATTTACTTAATCCCTTGGAATGTCCTTTCCTCGCTCTGTTCTTTGGGCCCCTTGTGTTTAACGGACCCCTTTATGGGAACATGTGTGGTAATTAACAAGTGCAGCATAGGTCCCGGGCCATGTGTTTGAGTTTCAAATATCCATTGATCTGGGGCACTCCCATCCTGGCTCCCCTCCCCTTCTTTTCCTTTGGTCCTTGCCCTTGAAGAGAGATGCAAGGGGGGGGTGTATTTGGGGAGTTGGGGGGCACACGTGCCTCCACATGTGTTTTATTGATGCTTCAGAGGACGATCAGAGGGGAGGAAGAGGGCTGCCAGCAGCCCCTTGAGCTCTGCCGATCTGCTGCTAAGAACAGTAGAAGGCTGCAGAAGCTGAGGTAGAGATGGATTGGACAGCTGGGACATGGCTGGGGAGCAAAATGTGTTTCAAGATCGTGACTTTACCCTGAGTGGATTTTCCTGAGGTGCCTGTTTTTGTGGTCTTGATGAGAAGGAACGTGGATGATTTGGGGAGGATAGGAGCAAAGTCGAGATCGGCTCCTGGGCAGGATTGCTTGTGAGGTGCGGGAGGGGAGTTCTCAGCCTCCTGGGGAAGACCTTGGGGTGTAGAACAATGAAGTGGGAGAATGGGTGGAGAGCACTTGTGAAATTCTTTCCTGGCCCTTCTCTGGGAGCTTGCTTCTTCTGAGCACCCAGGACCCTGGAGATTCCCGGCTGACGCTTCAGTAATCGGCGAGGGAAGGTTGAGGACCATGAGGGGTTTTCTGGAGTTTGCATATTTCCTACTTGTAAGATATCTGGGATTTAGCCGTTTAAGGAAAGTGAGCAGACTTAGCAGACTCTGCTTGCATTTTCTGCATGGACTTCTGTATTCATCGAGCCAGTGGTGGAGAGGGGCAGAGCTCCCCAAACCCAGCCCACCTTGAATCCCCCAAGAGCTGCTCGTACCCTGTGCTCTTAAGTAAAGAGTGAGTCACAGTTATTTGTCTCAGGGTCTCTTTCTCTGTCTCCATTTTTAGACTCTCTTGGAGTCTGGTCTACAGGTTGGTGTCAGTTTGGACGACCTGTCACTCAGGTGATGGGTTCAGCAGCACGCTTACTGAGGGCTGAGGGATGTGCTTCGGGCAGGGGTGATGGGCTGCAAGCATCCCAGACGGCGGGGACGGTGTGGCTCCCAGCCCCAGCCCTCCTGTGGTCAGCACACCCGAATGAGGTTCGCCTCACTGCCCTGAGCTGCACATCTCGGGCTGTCTCAGGATCTTCTACACGTGGAGCGGCCCTCCTGCTCAAATGACTCTACCCTCTTCTCAGCTTCCCCTCTTTTCGTCTCCCCCAGCACAGAGGGAGAGGCAAGCTCAGTAGCTGACTTGTCAGCGTGGTTGTCAGATGGCAACAGTCTGATTCCCTACCATCTGGGGTTGGACGTAGTGGGGATGGGCAGCTGATGACCTCAACGGGTTGGCCTCTGCTCACACTGGATTTCCCCAGGGAGATGCGGTCATTTGAATACAGCACCTGCTGAGACAGAAGCGGGCCTAGGCAGCTCTAGACCCATGGGAGGCAGCCTTTTGCTGTCTGCGTGTGTGTGGCTACTGCCTGCTGGGGCCCTGAGCCACGCTGACCAAGCCCGGCATGTCAGGGTACCAGCTTTGCAGTGTAGACAGGTGTGCGTGGGTATGCTCGAGCGCACGTGCATGTGCCCTGTCTCCTTCCTTCCTCACTCCCCAGCTTGGCTCCATGTGCTCAAGCCCTGTCCTCCACCCAGTCCCCATGCTGGGGTCTCTGAAAGAAAGTTACGCGTGGAGGATTCCAAATGAAGAGTTTGAATCCCATTTCCAAGGACTGGAGAGGAAAGGGGTTTTAGGGATCTGGAAAAGCCTCCTAGTCGTGGATTCTTTTGCGTCCCTGGTGTTATGTGTAACCTCTGGTGTTTCTACTTGGTTTCTCATTATTCATTCAACAAATATTTACTGAAAGTTTCCTAAGTGCCAGGCTTGTTACGATCACTGAGGACCCAGCAACAAGGAACATGATAAGAGCTCGGCCTTGTGGAACTCCCGTTCTAATGGCCCTTAGCCTCTTTCTTAGAGAGGTTCACTTCAGGGGGAAGGAAAGCCTCCCCAGGAGGCACAGGCTTCTAGGTGCTGGGAAGCTGTCACCTCTGCTGGGAGGCAAACCAGGTGGCCCCTCCACACAGCCCTGCTTGGTAGTCCCCTTGGCCAGAGCCTCGAAGGAAAGACCCTTGGCGAAGGTGCCTAGGATGAGCATGGCCCATTGGCAAGTTCTTTTTTTATTTTTAATCTAAATTAAATTAGCCAACATATAGTACATCATTAGATTCAGATATAGAGTTCAATGATTCATCAGTTGTGTATCAGTTGTGCTTATCATATCACGTGCCCTCCTTAATGCCCATCACCCCGTTGTCCCATCCCCCACCCACCTCAGCAACCCTCGGTTTGTTTTCTGTACTTAAGAGTCTCTTGTGGTTTGTCTCCCTCTCTGATGACTTGCCATTCACGTTCTTGATCCCACTGCCTGGTACCTTTGTGGGGTCCCCCACGTCCAGGTGAGGACTCAGAGATTGTGAGGCCATTGAGAATTTGTTCATTGGCTCGCTGTCCCTTGATTGAGTTCAGTTCCAGGCCTGACCCAGCAACGCAGATGGAAGCAGAGATTTCCGCGTGTGCACACAAAGGTCTCTGGGCCACATCTGAGCCCCTGTCTCCAGCTCAGAGCACCACGCAGCTCCTGGGGGAGAGGCTGACGAATCACCACTCTCGGGTCCTGCTGTACCAATTCTGTGCCAGCTGAAAGAAAACAGAGATCCAGAAGCTGCTTATTTGAAAGTCTACATGGAAAGGCAATGGAGATAGAAGAGCTAAAACATTTTTAAAATGAAAAATTAAGTGGGAGGTATCACTCTGATTTCTTTTAAAAACAAAGAGACCTTTCATGCTTTATTCCCCCATGACCCTTGATAAAGTTTCAGTTCATGCTTCCCTGTATTCTTCTGAACAAATGCTGTGACCTCTCCCTTTTTAAAAATGTTTGTCTCATTTCCTTTTTCTTAAAAAAAAAAAGACTTTTTTTTTAGAGTAGTTTTAGCTTCACAGCAGAATTAAGAGGAAAGTACACAGATTTCCCATACAACCCCTGCCCCCACACAGGCAGAGGCGCCCCACTATCAACGTGTACACCAGAGTGACACATTCGTTATAATCAGTGAATCTTCACTGACCTGTTATCATCATCCAGGACCCATGGTTTACATTAGTGCCCACTCTCGGTGTTGTCATTTCTGTGGAAATGGACAGGTGTATAATGGCACGTGTCCACCATTTCAATATCACACAGAGTATTTTCGCTGTCCTAAAAATCCTCCGTGCTCTCCAGTCCTGGCAACTCCTGCTCTTTTTACTGTCTCCATAATTTTGCCTTTTCCAGAATGTGACGAAGTTGAAATCATAATACCCTGGTGAAGACCTACAGTGCTCTAGTAATCAGTACAGTGTGGTGTCGGCCAAGGGATAGACACATAGATCAGTGGAGCAGAGCAAGGAACACAGAGAAAGGCCCGCACAAGGCTGGCAAACTGATGGGACAGAGACAGAAAGCAGTTCTGAGGAGGATGGCGCTGTAGTGACTAGACATCTGTAGGCAAAAACAAAAACAAGAAACCCCAAGCCCTCAACCCAAACCCCATTTTCTTACACAAAAATGAATTCAAAGTGGATCTTGGACTTAAATGTAAAATGTAAAACTATTAAAACTTTTAAAAAACATAGGAGGAGATTCTCAGAAACCATAGGTAGATGAGTCTAGAGCTTTTTTGTCTTAGAACTATAATCACATGATCCCCCAAATTTAAAATTTGTGAAATCTGACCTCATCAAAATTAAGAACTTGCTCTGAAAGATCTTGTTAAGAGAACAAAAAAAGTACAGACTGGGAGGAAATACTTACCAACCACATATCCAGTGTAGGACTTCTATCTGGAACATGTAATGAGCTCTCAGAAACTCAACCTGTTGAAAAGCAGTTCCATTTAAAAATGGACAAAAGGGGCACCTGGGTGGCTCAGTGGGTTAAAGCCTCTGCCTTCGGCTCAGGTCATGGTCCTGGTGTCCTGGGATCGAGCCCCACATCGGGCTCTCTGCTCTGCGGGGAGCCTGCTTCCACCTCTCTCTCTGTCTGCCTCTCTGCCTACTTGTGATCTCTGTCTGTCAAATAAATAAATAAAATCTTAAAAAAAAAATGGACAAAATCCATGAATAGACATTTTGCCAGAGCTCAGATGCAGAAGGCAAATACACACATCAAAAAGATGTTCAACATCATTAGCCATAAAGAAATGCCAATTAAGATCATGAGAGGATATCACTACACACCTACTAGAATAGCTAAAATTAAGAAAAAAAAATAGTGACAATACCAAATGGTGGTAAGGCTGTGGAGAAACTGGATGTTTCACACATCGTTGGTAAAAATGTAAAATGATACACACTCTGGGAGATATACTTTGGAAGTTTGTTTACAGAGTGAACAACAAAACAAACACTTATCCTATAATCTAGCAATGGCACTCCCGAGCCTTTATTCCAGACAAATGAAAACTTGTGTGTACTCAAGAACCCAAATGTGGATGATCACGGTAGCCTTATCTGTGGTAGCCGAAGAGGAAAACCACTCAGATGTCCTTCTGTGGGT
The DNA here is from genome assembly GCF_002288905.1 of Enhydra lutris kenyoni. Lineage (NCBI taxonomy): Eukaryota > Metazoa > Chordata > Mammalia > Carnivora > Mustelidae > Enhydra > Enhydra lutris. The sequence goes on from NW_019154104.1 coordinate 2,857,168, forward strand.
GAAACACAGCTCGGTGCCTCCACCCCGTGGAACATGATCTAGCGGTAAGAGGGCACAACCCGTCCGTGTGTGCAAACCACGACTTGGATAGACCTCAAAGTCATTATGCAGAGTGAGAGAAGCTGGTTTCAAAAGGTCACTTCCTGCATGATTCCATTTAAATAACATTCTAGAAAAGACAAAATTGTAAAGATGGGGAAAGGATCAGTGGTGGCCAGGGGTGAGAGATGGGGTGGAGGAGGGCACGTGTGATGATCAAGGGGCCGTAGAGGGAGATCTTTATGGTGATGGAATAGTTCTGTCTTTTAATTGTGGCACACGAATTAGCACGTGGATAAAATTGCATAGAAATACCCCCCTCCCCGACACACATACACACATGAGTACACGTAAAACTGGCGGAATGTGGATGAGGTCCATGGATGACCCCCCCCCGTCAATGTTGTGACTCTGATATTGTCCAATGAGGTAACCTACATATTTGTAGGTTGCCTATATATTTAGGTTCGCTATGACGATGTTACCATCGAGGGAAACTGGGCAAGACGTACATGGAACTTCCCTGTATTATTTTTGCAGTTTCCTGGGAATCCATCATATTTTTTCAAAATAAAGAGTTAAAAAAAAACTAGCCCAGTTCTCTTTGTGAACCCAGCTCGGAACTGACTCTGCTGCTGGTGGTTCCTCCTCTCCCTCCTCCTCCTCTTTCTTCTCTTCTTCTTCCATGTCTGGTCTATTTTTTTCACCAGCATCATGTTTTTGCTCTTATTCAGGGGAATGTGGAGCTTGAGGATGTAGGGAATTGTTTGCAAAAAAAAACAGCTTTGAGCTTGTTTCTACTTCTTTTGGGAGGGAGTGTGCAGGTGGGTAGACAGAATGTAAAACACTGATCTCTTGCTCTGGAAAGGACCCAAGGTGCCCAGATAGCCCCTGTTCTCAAAGATCAGGATTAGGAAAGCTCATAGTACATTTCTGAGCTTCATTGTTCCTGGGACATGCATCTCAGGAAATGTTGACTAAAATTCCATCCTCCTCCTCACATGATTTGGGCCAGGGTCTTTTTTTTTTTTTTTTAAGTTTTTATTTATTTATCCGACAGACAGAGATCACAAGTAGGCAGAGAGGCAGGCAGAGAGAGAGGAGGAAGCAGGCTCCCTGCTGAGCAGAGAGCCCAATGCGGGGCTCGATCCCAGGACCCTGGGATCATGACCTGGGCCGAATGGTCCAGGGTCTTAAGGGACTTTTGCAAAAGGCACCGGTGTCTCCCTGTGATGCCCAGAATACATCATTCCGATTTCCACACTGGGTCCCTGAGTCACAAGCTGAGGCGGCTGGTGGCTCTGGCATAAATGTGGTCCCGTCAAAAGCAAGAACCTTCCAGTACTTCCGCCAGGCTGAAGTTTCTCTCCATGTCTTTGTAAAAGACGACCAATGGCGGTCTAAAAGAATTCACGAGGGAGGGTGGCCGGTGATGGACATGGCTTGGGCAGAGCCCAAGATTCAAAGGGGGCTTGGGATCGTGGAGAGACCTTCCGAATCTCGGGGGGGGGGGGGGCAATTTCTTTTTTCCTCATTCTCCAAGGCTCCTCAGTCTCAGAGACCCCAAGAGCTGCCATTAATACAGATTCCTCCTCTGGCCCCTTTGACACATTTGCTTTTGAAGGACCTGGAAGAGAAAGCTCTTTGTATGTGGTCAGAATAAACTCATTGTACACCCGAACAATTAACTCCTCGGCGGACTCGCCAGCCCCTTGAAAGGCCGGGTCCTGCTTCCCTGGACCTCTTGGGCTCTATTCAGTCCCTTAAGCACACCAATGTTTTAGAGTTTTTGTTTTGTTTTGTTTGTTATTCTGAAAAGTCTTTCGCTGAGAATAGTCAGAGCGGATCAACATTTGTCCTCAGCCTGCATTTATCTCTACTTGCCAGAGAATGTCAATCAGGAATCAAAAAGCCAAACAGAGGAGGCTTTGAACGGTGTCATCGGGGGTCGAAGTGACTTCCAGCTGTCTGTGCGTGGGCCAGACCTTCTCGCAGGGCAAGGAATTGTGCTGTCACACAAACCCACTGTCCGGACAGGCTCGCGGAACCCGTGCGGGGGGTGCAGCTTTGTGGGGCTGCACCTTAAGGAAGAGACAGGGTTGGGGGTTGGAGAAACTGGAAGGCCAAACTCCAGGACCCTGAGCCTGGGCAGTTTCCAGAGCTGCTCCCTGCCTCTGGGCCCGGAACAAATCAACTTTCTTCCTCTGCGACACCATCTCTTTTTATGTGCCTGGTGACCTCCTCTGTGCTGGCCATTGGTGAGACTAGATGAGGAAAGCCACCTGCCAGAAACGGAGTATTGCAAAACATGGTCTCATTATTGCAGAATTGACATCATCCTTGAGAAATTCTGTCAGCTTTGCCTCATTCATTTAATCATAAATGTAAGCTTGCCTTTTTTTTTTAATTTTTGTTTTATTTTTTATTTTGCTTTTTATCCCCCCCCCAACTGTTTCCGAATTTACATTTTTCTCCCTGTAAGAAAAACGATAATCTTCGAATTGGCATTTGCAGTGTCCTCTCCTCTTCTTGTTCTGGAAGAGTGTACTGGTGTTAAAGAGGACTAACGTCTAATGTGAGGTCCAAAAGCACCACCAACGATGAGCATGAGATATCACATCACCATGAACTTATGTGTCAACTGAGATTGAGATACATTTTTCTTTAAAATATGTGGGAGTCTCCCTGCCAATTAAGAATCACTGAAATAATTCAGCAGCTGCTGCCTGAGGTTGAATCTGAGATGACATTGGTACTCTAACAGCTTTACTGAAGCATGATTATATACCATAAAATTCACCCATCATAAACATACAGTTCAATGAGTTCAGCACATTTAGAGCATCGTGTAGCCATTACCAGCGAACATTTCCATCACTCCAAAAGGAAACCTTGGACCGGCTTCTGGTTACACCCCACTGCCTCCTCCAGCCCTGGGCACCTGCAGATCTGGACTCTATAGACTTATCTTTACTAAGCTTTTCATCTAAGTGGAATTCTACAATATGAGCATTTGTACATGGCTTCTTTCATTTAGTCTAATGTTTTTGAAGTTTATCGATAGCATCACTTATATTCAGAATTCATTCTTTTTTGTCACTGCGTAGTATTCCATGATAGGGCCCTATCACCATCTGTGGCCTGTTCACCAGTTGACAAACATTTGGGTTGTTTCCAGTTTGAGGCTCTCGTAAGTGGTGGTGCTATGGATCTCTGCACACATGTCCCTGGGTGGACATGTTTTTCTTTTTCTTGGACAGATTCCCAAGAGCAGAATTTCTGGGTCGGCTGGTAAGTTTATGTTTCACATTTCAAACAAATTGCCAAACTGTTCTCCAGCATGGCTACTCCATTTTCTATTCCCACAGCAAGGAATGAGGGTTTTCGTCTCTCCACACCCTGGCCAACATTTGGTATTAACTATTTTTAAAATCTTAGCTATTCTAGTAGGTACATAGTGGTTTTAATCTGTATTTTCTTAATAACTAATCATGTTGAGCATCTTTTCAGGCATCCTTCAGCTGTCCGTGCATCTTCTTTGGTGAAATGTCTACTGCAGTATTTTGTTCATTTTAAAATCAGGTTGTTCATCTTCTTACTGAGTTGAAAGGTTTACTTTTATTTTTTTTTAAATTTAAAAACTTTGATAGGATTTTAATTTTGTAAATCCAATTTGAAAAGTAAGCAGTTGGTTAAGATGGTTTATACTCATAGCATTCATACCTTTAAAGTCCTTGCTCCTGAGCCTTTAAATCTGTAGTCCTGCACATTGTCCCAAGACTGGGGAGGCAGGCACCCTTCATTTCAGAAGAAGCTATCACTACCCAGAGAAGAAAGGTGAGGGGCTCCGGTTACCCATTTTTTGGATGTAAAGCCAGGATATGGAGTGTGCCCCCACTGGAGACAGGGAGACTAAGGGGAAGATTTCTCTCTCCCCAGGGCTCAGTGTGGGGCCTGGTATTGTCCCAAGGCCTGCCAGGAAGCCGAACTGATGTGGACCTTGGACCTAGGCCTTGGACCTGTGTTTGGTCGAAGGGTGTGCTTGTTTGCTGGGTTGGGAGCCAGGGGCCCAGGTGCCCGGAGATGATGGTCAGAGGGTCCTGTTGGCTTTGGCTTGGCTTCTCATCCTTTGGGCAGCTGAAATTCACAGGTGGTTCTCCTGGCAGCGGGGCACCTTGTCTTTTCTCACTTCATAAAGATTTCTGTCTAGGGCCTCCACTGTGGCGGTCCAGCTGTACCTCCTCAACCTTGGTGACCCCGCCCGGCAGGAAGATTCACTGCCCACACGTGCCTTCAGGCGCTTCGGGCTCTGGGCCTGCGTCTGGGCAACCGTGGAGGTCCTGGGCCTGCACAAGTGCCAAACTTTCCCGGGAGACTGGAAACACTCCTTCCTCCCCTGGGGCAATGGACCTTTGCTGATCGCTACACCAGATGGGCAGCCCCAGACTCTCATTGGATTGGTGGGAGGAAGCTGCAGAATGTTCTCTGTTACCCTGCTCCAGAGAGAGCTACGGCTCTTGGAATATGGGGGGATTTTTAGTTGAATATTAAAATCTCGCAGGAGCCATTTTTCACTTGTTTCTCACCATTGTCCCTCCGGGAATGTTTGATCTCTCCCTTTCCCTTTGTGGCCCTGGAGGCCTCTAAAGTGAAGCCACCCCAGGTGGAGGGCCTGAGCCCATGGGGCTGGGCTCCTTAGACTGTGAATTCTGTATCCAGAGGAGCAACCAAATGTGCCTTGCAGCTGCCACAAGCCTTCATTCAGTGGCTCATTGAATTCAGTGGAAAGAGGTGTTAATAGAGTCAGGGGAAGTGATGCTATTAAAAAAAGCGACATTGTGTGGTTCTGCTCTGTGTTTATTCTCCTTCAATGACTTCCAGATCAAACTTACACGGTTGTGCATCAAAAGATGCCTGTTCTGGACTCCGGTTGGAGGCAAACAAGCTATCCAGCAAGTTCACTCCTCTCCCCCTGCCCGTATCTTGTTCCTAGGGATGATTGCCAGCTGGTGCAGGGTCGCCTAAGCCCCGGTAGGAGCTGGGTCTTGGTGTCAGCAGAGGAGAATAATAGCAGGGTCATGTGTCACCCGACGGTGGGGCTGCTGGCCTCAGCCTCCGGCCATGATTAGGGTTTCTCTAGAGCTCCAGTCTGAAGATCCCAAGGGTGGGGTGTGAGTCTGATGCTCAAGAAAGGGATCAGAACTCTGTGTTTTTCCTCCCTCCCTGATAAGATGCAGGGAAGTCGGCCAAAGGTTTTGGGAGCTCCAAATGGCGGCGGGTGGTGGGGGGTTTGTTATTAAGGCTGATCTGACTGGCGTCGCAGAGACTCTCTGAGAACTTGCTTTCTCCATAGTTAATGAACTCGGTGGAGGAGATTAAGAGGTATAACCTTCCAGCTATAAAATAAATAAGACATGGGGATGTAGTGTGCAACACAGGGACTATATCCAGTAATACTGTGACACCTTGGTGCTGTGAGAGAGGGAACTAGACTTACTGGGGTGATCATTTTGTAACGAACATGAACACCAACTCACTATGTTATACACCTGAAACTAATACAATAGTGTATGTTGATTATTCTTCCATTAAAATAAATAAATACCAGTTATTATACCAATTATAATAACTGGTATTTATTCTTCTTAAAAATAAGAACTATTGGCAAAACAAACAAATATAAATAAATACATAGCAGTTAAATGAATAAAATGACCAAAAATTAGTTAGTGCTTGGAGAATGTAGTGTTCAATTGTACAAGATCTCTGGGGGATGGTGTAATCATCCCACTGCCTGAGACCACCGGGGCTCTTCTCCCCCCACCCCACCCCACCCCCGCCCCTGTCCAGGGAGAACACAGAGAAATCTCTAAACTATGCATTCTCAATGGAGGCAGAGATATCAAGAAGGGGAAGTTGATTGGGGGTGGGAGGAGGCAGGGGGACAAAAGAACTCTTGTTCTTTTTTCATATAAAGCACAGATACACATATAGTACAGAAGCAGATATACATTCAGTGTCTGTGTTATGAATATTTCATTAGGAAGGCGATTAGGAAGAAAAAGTCTAAAAATGCTCTTTAGCTGGGCAGTAATGAAAACAAGTTGAGAAACACTGACCTGCACTGAGGCTTTGGGGGATCTTGATGGAAGTAACCCAGAGTCCTGAAGGGCGGCAAAGTCTACACTCACTCCTGCCCTGCAGACATTCTTGCTCTGCAGAGAGCCGCCGACTCTGCTGGGACCCGGTGCGTTAGGACTTTGTTTCTGGGAACTTCGTGCTCCCGTCATCTACTGTAGAAATTTAAAAGCCAGTCGAGGCTTCAGTTTCTCACATCCCCTTCTATCTTGCTTGCCCCCCACCTTTCCCTGGGAATGGGCGGGCACGGTGTTTCATACTTAGAAGTATTCTAGGGATTCCTGATTCTCTCCAGTTCAGCATACTGGAGAGAGGATGGTCCTTCCTGCCTTTTCTTCCTTTTTAGGGGAGGATAGAGAAATAGCTAGGTGTTTGGGAGGGAATACAACACAGCCTCTTGTTTTCCTGAAGCTCTTCAATGAGGGCAACTAGGGTCTCGGCTGGTACCTTTCCACAAAAGGGTAGGAAGGAACTGGGGACACCAGGATTTGAGGCCACAATGTATGCCAGCCTTACCCTGACATGCCTGGCCCAAAGCTCAGGGCTGCTGGGGAAGGTACACACCCACCCCCACACCCCAGCTTTCCTGCGGGGAGAACCACGGCTGATAGTCATCATGCCGGGTCATGCGGGTTGATGATGAAGGGCCTTCCAAGACCATGACAGTTGAGTTCCCTTTTGTCCCACCCCTGGGATGGTGAACATACACCTGGATTTGTCTTACTGTTGGTGTCTCTTTGTGGTTCTTTTTTTTCTTCCTGTTCTTTCTCTCTTTCTTTCTTTCTTTCTTTCTTTCTTTCTTTCTTTCTTTCTTTCTTTCTT